>NC_063435.1:28662063-28911549 GCF_020379485.1 Brassica napus | reverse complement strand
TTAATACAAAAATTAAACTGTGTTCGAGAAATTTAAAAACAACAATTAGATAATTGCTGCTTCATATATAAGCATTTACCGAAACTCATATTCTGTCTGGTTAACACATAGATTTTGAGAAAATTCAAAAAATATGACAATATTGCTTTAATTCATAGTTGCATCCGCACACACATATTATGATTGTCAAGAGGTTTGGAACCTTTTTTCTCCCTTTTTCTCCAAGAATACATTTTATTGTGGTTATCTACCAATTTATGGAGTATTATGAAGTTTACAAAATTAATTGATAAAAAATAAAACGAATGCCCGATGTTCCATGAAATAGAGTTTAATGTACATTAATACAAATATAAAATATGTTTAGAAATTTAAAACAACACTAAAAATCATAGCTTCAGTATATAGACCATTTACCCAAACTCAATATTTTTGTAGGGTTAACACATAGATTTTGAGAAAAATTCAAAAATATGAAATATTGTTTTTAATTCATAGTTGCATCCTGCACATACATATGATGATGTCAAAGAGGTTTGGAACCTTTGTTGTCTCCGTTTCTCTAAAGACTAGCGATTTTTATTGTGGTTAATCTACTGTTTAGGGAGTGTTGAAGTTTTACTATTTAATTGATAAAAAATAAATGATGCCCATGTACCATGAAATAGAGTTTAATACCATTATACAAATATAAGAATGTGTTTAGAAATTTTAAACAACACTAAAGATCATAGGCTTCAGTATATAGAGCATTTACCGAAAAACTCAATATTTTCGTAGGGGTTAACACATAGATTTTGAGAAAATTTCAAAAATATGACAATAGTTTTAATGCATAGTTGCATCCTGCACACACATATGATGAATGTCAAAGAGGTTTGAAACCTTTGTTGTCTCCGTTTCTTCTAAAAATAACAATTCTATTGTGGTTAATCTACCAATTTAGAGAGTACTATAAAGTTTACAAATTAATTGATAAAAATTAAAACGATGCCCATGTTCCATGAAATAGAGTTTAATTTACATTAATACAAATATAAAATATGTTTAGAAACTTAAAACAACACTAAAAATCATAAGCTTCAGTATATAGACCATTTACCCAAAACTCAATATTTTCGTAGGGGTTAACACATAGATTTTGAAAAAAATTCAAAAAAATGAAAATATTGTTTTAATTCATAGTTTCATCCTGCACACATATATGATGAATTTCAAAGAGGTTTGGAACCTTTGTTGTCTCCGTTTCTCTAAAGAATAGTGATTTTATTGTGGTTAATCTACCTGTTTAGGGAGTGTTATGAAGTTTACTAATTATTGATAAAAAATAAACAATGCTCATGTACCACAAATAGATTTAAATATACATTAATACAAATGTAGAATGTGTTTAGAAATTTAAAAACAACAATAAAGATCATTGGCTTCAGTATATAGCATTTACTACGAAAAACCCCAATATTCTGTAGGGGTTAACACATAGATTTTGAGAAAAATTCAAAAAATATGACAATATTGTTTTAATTCATAGTTGCATCTTGCACACACATATGATGAATGTCAAAGAGGTTTGAAACCTTTGTTGTCTCCGTTTCTCTAAAAATAACAATTTTATTGTGGTTATCTACCAATTTAGAGGTATTATAAGTTTACAAATTAATTGATAAAAATTAAAACGATGCCCATGTTCCATGAAATAGAGTTTAATTTACATTAATACAAATATAAAATATGTTTAGAAACTTAAAACAACACTAAAAATCATAAGCTTCAGTATATAGACCTTTTACCAAAACTCAATATTTTCGTAGGGGTTAACACATAGATTTTGAAAAAAATTCAAAAAAATGAAAATATTGTTTTAATTCATAGTTTCATCCTGCACACATATATGATGAATTTCAAAGAGGTTTGGAACCTTTGTTGTCTCCGTTTCTCTAAAGAATAGTGATTTTATTGTGGTTAATCTACCTGTTTAGGGAGTGTTATGAAGGTTTACTAATTTAATTGATAAAAAAATAAAACGATGCTCATGTACCACAAAATAGAGTTTAATACACATTAATACAAATGTAGAATGTGTTTAGAAATTTAAAAACAACAATAAAGATCATTGGCTTCAGTATATAGAGCATTTACCGAAAAACTCAATATTTCGTAGGGTTAACACATAGATTTTTGAGAAAATTCAAAAAATATGACAATATTGCTTTTAATTCATAGTTGCATCCAGCACACACATATTATGAATGTCAAAGAGGTTTGGAACCTTTGTTGTCTCCGTTTCTCCAAAGAATAACATTTTATTGTGGTTAATCTACCAATTTATGGAGTATTATGAAGTTTACAAAATTAATTGATAAAAAATTAAAACGATGCCGATGTTCCATGAATAGAGTTTAATATACATTAATACAAATATAAAATATGTTTAGAAATTTAAACAACACTAAAAATCATAAGCTTCAGTATATAGACCATTTCCCAAAACTCAATATTTTTGTAGGGGTTAACACATAGATTTTGAGAAAAATCAAAAAATATGAAAATATTGTTTTAATTCATAGTTGCATCCTGCCACATATATGATGAATTTCAAAGAGGTTTGGAACCTTTGTTGTGTCTCCGTTTCTCTAAAGAATAGCGATTTTATTGTGGTTAATCTACCTGTTTAGGGAGTGTTATGAAGTTTACTAATTAATTGATAAAAAAATAAAAAAATGATGCTCATGTACCATGAAATAGAGTTTAATACACATAATACAAATATAGAATGTGTTAGAAATTTAAAACAACACTAAAGATCATAGGCTTCAGTATATAGAGCATTTACCGAAAACTCAATATTTTCGTAGGGGTTAACACATAGATTTTGAGAAAAATTTCAAAAAATGACAATATTGCTTTAATTCATAGTTGCATCCTGCACACACATATTATGAATGTCAAAGAGGTTTGAAACCTTTGTTGTCTCCGTTTCTCTAAAAAATAACAATTCTATTGTGGTTAATCTACCAATTTAGAGAGTACTATAAAGTTTACAAAATTAATTGATAAAAATTAAAACGATGCCCATGTTCCATGAAATAGAGTTTAATTTACATTAATACAAATATAAAATATGTTTAGAAACTTAAAACAACACTAAAAATCATAAGCTTCAGTATATAGACCATTTACCCAAAACTCAATATTTTCGTAGGGGTTAACACATAGATTTTGAAAAAATTCAAAAAATGAAAATATTGTTTTAATTCATAGTTGCATCCTGCACACATATATGATGAATTTCAAAGAGGTTTGGAACCTTTGTTGTCTCCGTTTCTCTAAAGAATAGTGATTTTATTGTGGTTAATCTACCTGTTTAGGGAGTGTTATGAAGGTTTACTAATTTATTGATAAAAAATAAAACAATGCTCAGTACCACAAAATAGAGTTTAATATACATTAATACAAATATAGAATGTGTTTAGAAATTTAAAAACAACTATAAGATCATAGGCTTCAATATATAGACCATTTACCGAAAAACTCAATATTTTCGTAGGGGGTTAACACATAGATTTTGAGAAAATTCAAAAAATATGACAATATTGCTTTAATTCATAGTTGCATCTTGCACACACATATTATGAATGTCAAAGAGGTTTGAAACCTTTGTTGTCTCCGTTTCTCTAAAAAATAACAATTCTATTGTGGTTAATCTACCAATTTAGAGAGTACTATGAAGTTTTACAAATTAATTGATAAAAAATTAAAACATGCCCATGTTCCATGAAATAGAGTTTAATTACATTAATACAAATATAAAATATGTTTAGAAATTTAAAACAACACTAAAATCATAAGCTTCAGTATATAGACCATTTACCCAAAACTCAATATTTTTCGTAGGGTTAACACATAGATTTTGAAAAAAATTCAAAAAATATAAAATATTGTTTTAATTCATAGTTGCATCCTGCACACATATATGATGAATTTCAAAGAGGTTGGAACCTTTGTTGTCTCCGTTTCTCTAAAGAATAGCGATTTTATTGTGGTTAATCTACCTGTTTAGGGATGTTATGAAGGTTTACTAATTTAATTGATAAAAATAAAAAATGCTCATGTACCATGAAAAGAGTTTTAATAACATTAATACAATATAGAATGTTTTTAGAAATTTAAAAACAACAATAGATCATTGGCTTCAGTATATAGAGCATTTACCGAAAAACTCAATATTTCTGTAGGGGTTAACACATAGATTTTGAGAAAAATTCAAAAAATATGACAATATTGCTTTAATTCATAGTTGCATCCTGCACACACATATTATGAATGTCAAAGAGGTTTGGAACCTTTGTTGTCTCCGTTTCTCCAAAGAATACAATTCTATGTGGTTTATCTACCAATTTATGGAGTATTATGAAGTTTACAAAATTAATTGATAAAAAATTAAAACGATGCCGATGTTCCATGAAATAGAGTTTAATGTACATTAATACAAATATAAAATATGTTTAGAAATTTAAAACAACACTAAAAATCATAAGCTTCAGTATATAGACCATTTACCCAAAACTCAATATTTTCGTAGGGGTTAACACATAGATTTTGAGAAAAACTCAAAAAGTATGAAAATATTGTTTTAATTCATAGTTGCATCCTGCACATATATATGATGAATTACAAAGAGGTTTGGAACCTTTGTTGTCTCCGTTTCTCTAAAGAATAGCGATTTTATTGTGGTTAATCTACCTGTTTAGGGGGAGTGTTATGAAGGTTTACTAATTTAATTGATAAAAAAATAAAACGATGCTCATGTACCATGAAATAGAGTTTAATAACATTAATACAAATATAAATGTGTTTAGAAATTTTAAAAACAAATAAAGATCATAGGCTTCAGTATATAGAGCATTTACCGAAAACTCAATATTTCGTAGGGGTTAGCACATAGATTTTGAGAAAAATTCAAAAAATATGACAATATTGCTTTAATTCATAGTTGCATCTTGCACACACATATTATGAATGTCAAAGAGGTTTGAAACCTTTGTTGTCTCCGTTTCTCTAAAAAATAACAATTCTATTGTGGTTAATCTACCTACCATTTAGGGAGTATTATAAAGTTTACAAATTAATTGATAAAAAATTAAAACGATGCCCATGTTCCATGAAATAGAGTTTAATATACATTAATACAAATATAAAATATGTTTAGAAATTAAACAACACTAAAATCATAAGCTTCAGTATATAGACCATTTACCCAAACTCAATATTTTCGTAGGGGTTAACACATAGATTTTGAAAAAAATTCAAAAATATGAAAATATTGTTTTAATTCATAGTTGCATCCTGCACACATTTATGATGAATTTCAAAGAGGTTTGTAACCTTTTTTTTCTCCGTTTCTCTAAAGAATCGCGATTTTATTGTGTTTAATCTACCTGTTTATGGAGTGTTATGAAGTTTTACTAAATTAATTGATTAAAAAATTAAAACAATGCCCATTTTCCATGAAATAGAGTTTTATATAAATTAATACAAATATAAAATGTGTTTAGAAATTTTAAAACAACACTAAAGATCATAAGCTTCAATATATGGACGATTTACCAAAAAACTCAATATTTTCGTAGGGGTTAGCACATAGATTTGGATAAAAAAATTTAAAAATATGAAAATATTGTTTTAATGCATAGTTGCATCCTGCACAAACATATGATGAATGTCAAAGAGGTTTGGAACCTTTGTTGTCTCCGTTTCTCCAAAGAATAACAATTCTATAGTGGTTAATCTACCAATTTATGGAGTATTATGAAGTTTACAAAATTAATTGATAAAAAATTAAAACGATGCCCATGTTCCATGAAATAGAGTTTATTATTCATTAATACAAATATAAAATTTGTTTAGAAATATAAAACAACACTAAAAATCATAAGCCTCAGTATATAGACCATTTACCGAAAACTCAATATTTTCGTAGAGGTTAGCACATAGATTTTTTTAAAAAATTCAAAAATATGACAATATTGTTTTAATGCATAGTTGCATCCTGCACATATATATGATGAATTTCAAAGAGGTTTGGAACTTTTGTTGTCTCCGTTTCTCTAAGAATAGCGATTTTATTGTGGTTAATCTACCTGTTTAGGAGTTTATGAAGTTTACTAAATTATTGATAAAAAATTAAACAATGCCCATTTTCATGAAATAGAGTTTAATATAAATTAATACAAATATAAAATGTTTAGAAATTTTAAAACAACACTAATGATCATAAGCTTCAATATATGGACGATTTACCGATTTACCCAAAAATCAATTTTCGTAGGGGTTAGCACATAGATTTTGGATAAAAAATTTAAAATATGAAATATTGTTTTAATTGCATAGTTGCATCCTGCACAAACATATGATGAATGTCAAAGAGGTTTGGAACCTTGTTGTCTTCGTTTCTGTAGAAAATAGCATTCTATCGTGGTTAATCTACAATTTAGGGAGTATTATGAAGTTTTACTAAATTAATGATAAAAAATTAAAACGATGCCCATGTTCCATCAAATAGAGTTTAATACCATTAATACAAATATAAATGTGTTTAGAAATTTAAAACAACACTAAAGATCATAAGCCTCAGTATATAGACCATTTACCAAAAATTCAATATTTTCGTAGGGGTTAGCACATAGATTTTGAGAAAAATTCAAAAATATGATAATATTGTTTTAATGCATAGTTGCATCCTGCACAAACATATGATGAATGTCAAAGAGGTTTGGAACCTTTGTTCTCTCCGTTTCTCTAGAGAATAGCGATTTTATCGTGGTTAATCTACCGATTTAGGGAGTATTATGACGTTTTACTAAATTAATTGATAAAAAATTAAAACGATGCCCATTTTCCATGAAATAGAGTTTAATAGACATTAATAGAAATATAAAATGTGTTTAGAAATTTTAAAACAACACTAAAGATCATAAGCTTCAGTATATAAACCATTTACCGAAAATTTAATATTTTTGTAGGGGTTAACACATAGATTTTGAAAAAAATTCAAAAAATATGACAATATTGTTTTAATTCATAGTTGCATCCTGCACACACATATTATGAATGTCAAAGAGGTTTGGAACCTTTGTTGTCTCCGTTTCTCTAAGGAATAGCGAATTTATTGTGGTTAATCTACCGGTTTAGGGAGTATTAAGAAGTTTTACTAAATTAATTGATAAAAAAATTATAACAATGCTCATGTACCATGAAAGAGAGTTTAATATAAATTAATACAAATATAAAATATGTTTAGAAAATTAAAACAACACTAAAGATCATAAGCTTCAGTATATAGACCATTTACCCAAAACTCAATATTTTCGTAGGGGTTCACATAGATTTTGAGAAAAATTCAAAAAATATAAAAATATTGTTTTAATTCATAGTTTCATCTTGCACACATATATGATGAATTTCAAAGAGGTTTATAACTTTTGTTGTCTCCGTTTCTCTAAAGAATAGCGATTTTATTGTGGTTAATCTACCTGTTTAGGGAGTGTTATGAAGGTTTACTAATTTAATTGATAAAAAAATATGCTCATGTACCATGAAAATAGAGTTTAATATACATTAATACAATATAAAATGTGTTTAAAATTTTAAAACACACTAAAGATCATAAGCTTCAGTATATAGAGCATTTACCGAAAAACTCAATATTTTCGTAGGGGGTTAGTTAACACACAGATTTTGAGAAAAATTCAAAAAATATGAGAATATTGTTTTAATGCATAGTTGTATCATGCACTAACATATGATGAAGGTCAAAGAGGTTTGAAACCTTTGTTGTCTCTGTTTCTCTAGAGAATAGCGATTTTATAGTGGTTAGTCCACCAATTTAGGGAGTATTATGAAGTTTTACTAAATTAATTGATCAAAAATTAAATGATGTCCATGTACATGAAAGTGAATTTAGTGATATTAACACAAATGTAGAATATGTTTAGAAATTTAAAACAATACTAAAGATCATAGGCTTCAGTATATAGAGTTTAATACGCACACATCATGTAAAACAGTAATATACTAGATTGAATGTAACACAATATAGAGAAGCGTTGTATTAAGGAAATGCATGAAGAGAATAAAATGTTTTAACAAACCTAGAATCTATCGTGATCATACACTCGTGAGTTTATCCGATCTGAGCAAGAAAGAATTTATAAAGAAAAGAACTCAAGAAACAACAACAACCTTCGAATGCAACAACCTTTTATTGCCAATATTTTAGTGATATTGGAGGTTCGGGATCAAGTTTACCGGATTATTAGTATAATTGTATATTTATTTTGCTTATGTAATTTTATTTTATGCATTTTTACCTTGTTGTATTTTGTATCAACTTGTTGATGTATATTGTCTGCATAATATTATTAAAGATTATGCTTTGTTTTTTATTTAAACATTTATATATTTATTTTTAAAAAGTAAATTTATAAAACATATATAAATATATAAATATATAAAACTGTATGGACTAAAATGATAAACAAGAAAATTATAAAAACTTTTAAAAAACATTAAGTACGGGACTAAAAAAATATGGAACTTTAATATAAGGTTGTTGTACAGTAAAATCTCAAATATAAGGTTTCACTGTACAAACCTTATAATTTGAGGTTTTGAAGTTTCTTTTGGAATACATAAAATTTTATTTTAAGACTGCTATTGGAGATGCTTTAATATTAAAAGTTACAAAGTTGTCTTTTGGCATACAGAACGGAAGTAATGGAGGACTTCACCAACCCTTTTATCTAAAAAAAAACTTCACCGAACCCACTGACCATGGCAGGAAATCCAAATACTAAATTACTACCCTAATCGGAAACTGTTTAAGCCGATATAAGAGGTTTTACTCCTCAACCCACTGACCATCGTGTTTGAGGTTTAGCATCCTAAACAATGTTTTCCTCGTTTTCTGATCATTTCCTTCCCTCTTTTTTTCTGATAATTTCTTTTTCCTTTATAACATATATAATTATGTTCTTTTTTTTTGTCATCATATAATTATGTTCTTATATCATTTTTAAAAACTTCTCATTTCTCCGTATCCTAAAACTACATACAATATAAATAATTTTGTTCCACAGAACCTCTGACACAATGAATTCTGGTGTTATTACAGACCTTATCTTTGTTAACTTAGTTTTAATCATAGTCATACAAATAATGAGGGAACACAATTACGAGGAAGTATTTTAAGCACACTATGGCTGACATGAAAAAAAAAGTAGGAAGAAACGAGTATTTTATTAAGCAATCGATTTGGTCTCTTTGGCCCCAACATCACCGAGAGCAACTTATATTTTATACTCATCTTTCTTTGTAGTGTTATCTACTTTTATCATCGAATTTAATATAAACAATAAAACTATGATTATCTTATACTACCCACTAATATAAAAGCTAGATTCCTTTAAATGTATAAAATTTGTATTATAAGCCTCAATCATTATAGTTCATTATCTTTAATAAGTGCATTAACTTTTATAAAACAGTAGAAACAAAATCATTTTTTTTTGTCAACAGAAACACAATCATTTTATTTTATACTATTCATATATCTTCACATTCAAGAAACATAATTTACACGTCATAACAAAACGACAAAAGCAAAGACTCTTATCCACAGTCCAAACCCGAAAGCATATATATTATACAAGCGCGAGTTACAACTTGTTTTGACTATAGATGTCATCTAGATCTCCTCATTCCTTCCAGAACATGACACGTGTCATACTCACATCCCTTGGATCAAACCAGAGTCTTGCAAGTCGAGGTCTGTGGATCCCACATCGCCGGCAAGAGATATTTCCTCCCGGCGAGTCCACGAGCGTTGTAGCTAGACCCGGTAGTTTTGTCAACCAGCACTAGACCCGCGTAACCCGGGTAAGAACCAGACCCGAACATGCCGGTACAAGCGGAGACAGCTTCAAGTGGAGCAGTTGGTGGGCCCTGGTAATACCCGTTCTTAAACGGATTCGTGACGGTGTTAGCTAGCAGCGTAGCCAGGTTTATAATCATCCCGTCGACTCCAACGTCACCGTTAGGCGCAACTAACGGCGGCCCTTGTGGGCCGTAAATGGGCTGGTGAAATGGCCACGCGCAGTACCCCGGGCACATCGTCTCGGCGTTTCCGACCCAGACGTAAGCCTCGCCGTTAGCCGCGCGGCGCGAAGTCGAGACGGACGATCCGTGGGACCCGCATCGATTCATACAGAAGCCCTCGACGGAAACGTCTTCGCCGTTAAACGACGGTATAGAACGGAGACCGCCGTTAAGTTTGGTGGATAGAGCACGGAGGTTAGGATTCTTGAGAGATTTTCCGAGGGGTAGTTCTCGAGGAGGAGCTGTTTCCCGACGACGAGAGTCGAAGCTCCGCCTTTGTATTTCTCCGTCGTCTTCCACCACGACGCGACGGAGGGAGCGGCGGAGGTTGTGGCTTCTTTGGAGTTGAGCGAGCGGATGAAGTCGACGATCACTGACCGTTGGGTGGGTGTGAACTTCCCATACCAAACGAGATTGACGTTGATGTTTCCTTTCAAGAGTGCGCCGTTGTGGTATTTCAGAACAAGCGGCTGCTCCTTGACCAACGCGGCGGAGGAGATCCCGGCGAGGGCGGTGAGGACGGTGAGGAAAAAGGCAAAACGGTAATTATAAGCCATTTGAGAAGTTGGTTATTGTAAGAGTTAGAACAGAGGTTTTGTTTGAGGTTTATAGAATGAAGTGTGATACAGGAGGTATTTATACCAATGTAGACGAGTGAGACAGCTGTTGTAGCATAGGTGTCACTGTCCGAAAGTGCCACGTGGAATGATTTGAATGGGTGATAGGAGTCTTTGACAGCCTGGAAGGTGCTCAAATGTGACGTGGTAGTCTCCATAACGTGTATTAAATTTAAGTGATGCTTAGCCGATAATTTTGTTATTATTCTGTTTTTATAGAAGTTTTAAACTTAAATCTTACGCCATGCGGAGAGACATGCTCGTCCATGCGCATTTGCGTAAAGTTTTAATGAGTATAGACAATGTAATACAATTAAATATGTAAATATATACATATATGAATCTTGAAAAATAAATTAAATTGGATAGGTACATTTCATAGTTTTTTAATTTTCTATGTTCGAGCTGTCGTAGACTCAAAAGTCATAGCTATTAAAACTTTTTTTGAAGTTTATGAATACAAATCGAGTATAGTTTTAATGCAAAAGCCCATTCTAAATTCAAATGCAAGGAACTTAGTATAAAATACAGCTAGCTCAAAAACTAGTATTAAAAGGTGGCTATAAATACATCAACTAGTTGTTTTAAAAAGTGGATGTAGCTTATCTGATTTTGATACATACATTCATTCAACTTGTATATAGTCAAAAACCAGAGTTTAGATCATGAACTCCTCCTCTGTTCAAAAATAAAAAGATCATGAACTCCTTGTATAAATCAATAGAATTGTGTTGACGAAAAAAAGTATAAGAAATGGATAAAACTAAAACTTCTATTTAAAAAATTGCAAAAAATTATATATCATTATGTTATTTAACCAGCATCAGTCTCGTCCACCCTTACCTTTCTATATAATAGTGTTAAGTACAGATGAATTAAAATGAACGAATTCGTATATTATTCACTGGTTTTTCTTTAAGCAAATCATATGCCAACAATTTCTTATGGATCAGCAGCCAACAACTAAGTTTAATATCACTATTAAAAGCTTTAGCTATTTTTCAGTATAATGACATCATTTTTTTGGTAAAAGTATAATGACATCATGGGTCATGGTTTGTATTGGTTCCGAAATTTCAAAGGCTAAAGAAAGAATGGCCGCTTCGTTAAAATGGAAATATTATAAACATGATAATTTGAATCTTCAAATCTGAAATTCTGTCAAGAAAAGTTTAAAGAAAATATTCAGCTTAAAGTATAGGTTCCATCGACTTGACCCAAAGACGGGCTTTACGATCTTATACGCAGCAAATACATAGACACCATACTTGTTTGGCTGTACTAGAAGAAGAAGTCATTACGCGTTTCGAAGCCTAGTCAATAATCAAAAAGATTTTTTTTTTTTTTTTTGAAACACAATCAAAAAGATTAAATCAACTTTTTATTAAAACAAATGAATATTAGTTCTGTATCTATTTAGGGGAGGTTCCTTTAGAGTTAAAGGGCGCCACTAATTCAAGAAAGTGACAAGGGATCTGATACCGTGTGGTTATCGTTTTACTTGGGGGAGGTCCCTCCACACGGCTCTACCTTTGGTTTCTGCGGGGACCACCACACGAGCCATACGTATTTACCTACGCACAGTGTATAAAATACTATACATTTGTACAATTATGTAGACTTATAAATAGTTTACGTGTACAAGAAAAATACGGTGCACTTGAGTAAATTAGTCGTGTAGCTGGGGAAAGAAGATATTAGATACGCCTTCACGATGAGTACTGAACCACACCTTTATTACAGTCCATTATTGGCCTTTTACATCATTTTCTTTGGCGTTATCTACTTGTCAGTACTCGAGAGTAACCCAGGGTTAATATGATTCGAGGCAATCCACTTATTAGATCTGCTGAGTGCTACCTCAACGATTTATTTTGACACGTTTAAAATTTTACTCTTGCTGTATGTGAAAAATGAATAGTAAACTGTAGAAGCAACAAATATCAAGTGTATACCATGTGTATATATATTAATTAATGGACTCATAGGATCATGACCACCCTTTATTCATCATTTTGATTTTCCTTCTTCTGATGTCACCATTTGTTTTTTTAGCTTGGCTTATTTCTATTTTAATTGAGTCGAGTGGAAATATCACATATAAGTTAAATTTTGAATAATGATCACTGTTTTGATGGCGTTATAACAAATATTTGAGCGTTTTAAATTTGCGGGTACAAAAAAAGTTGAGCTTAATATATCAGTCAAAACGATTTTTTGGCCGACATGCGGTCCAAATTTACAAGGACCAGTACATTTTCTTATCTCATCATGTCAAGATATCCTGTTTATGTCGCTGGATAAGATAAAATACATCTAACCTATAAACCGGTGTCACGAGTTTTAGATATAATTTCACAGTATTACAATATTTTCATAAAAGGCTAACGAGGAGTGAATGAAAATCACACATTGGAAAAAACACAATCATAAAAAACTCTCTCTCTTCTCTCTAAAAAATCTTTCAGAGAGAGAGGATATAGATCGCCGGTGGTTTCCGGCGTGTTGGCTCCTATAGGAGTCGGTTCCGGCAGCGATGGTTTCTTCAACATCGACTGGCCGTCTTTTGGTTCCGACGGTGGTCGTTCTTCTCTGACGAAACCGTCGGCTTTTGGCTCCAATGAATCACTTTCTTCTAAATGATTCATTGGCTTCTGGTTCCGGCGACGTTGATGACGGTGTCTTCTCCGGTGGCGTCGTGCGGCTTCTCTCTGGTTTATTCTGGCTTTCGTCTGATCTTTCCTTCAAGCTTCTTCGATTCATCTCTGTTTCCTGTTTTGGAACGCATGCAAATGAATCGTCTATAAAGCGAAGAGCCAAGTTGTATGGTTATCGACTGTGTTCTACTGTCTTTAGCGGGCTTCCTCAGCCTCTTGGCTTCCGGTGTATCTCTTTGATCCTCCGGCGTAGACCATGTCGGTGGTGGAAAGCAATTATCCATAGTCTTCGATAGATCTCTAACTTCGGGTTCCTGTTTCCGGTGTGTTTCCGGTGGAACAGCCGGTTGGAGCTCCGTCGATGACTTTCTGGCTGAAGTTAGGTGGCGGCTTCGTTAGTGGGCGCGTGTCCCTACCATGCTATCTGTTCAACGTGTGGTGTCATGTTCGAGTCGGTCGCCGATTTTCTAGGGCTTCTTTTGGCTGGGCTTCACGGGCCTCGTGTGGCTTTAATTTCTCTGCCCAGTGTGGGCTTTTTGGTTTAGTTTGTTTTGGTTCTATGCCTTTTGTATATTGGGTTTTATTAATATAAAAGTGGAAAAAAAAAAAAAATGAAAATCACACCACATTTACGACAAAACTATTAATAGAATGGAAACAAACAAGAACGAAATATCTAATCAATCTAATCAAAGAAGTAATGGAAAAGGAAAAGATTTAAATAAGTGAAAAGGTGTAAAAGAGAAGGCAAAGGAGTCTCACGTGCGGATGGGAGATTGAGTAGTCGGCACGGAAAGCCACACACAAAAATAAAACGGTGAACATATCGTGCAACGTCATTCTTTCGAACACGATCTTGTGTTGTACGTGTACTTTTTCCGAGATATTGATGTTGTCCTAATTATTTTATATCCTTGTCTGAGACATCTCTCAGTAGGGCGTCTCTGTTTTCTGGACGTGATGTCGTGACCTATACCTTACACACCTCATTTATTGCAATTGATCTACATTTTCAAATCTACAACAAAGTTAAGGAGTTCAACTTTCATGAATTTGGAAATTTTGACCCGTAACGTAGCCTACTAGACCACTAGTTGCTAGATCATAAATAAACGAGTTTGTTATATTGATGTCTACCTGGTGCAATGTAAGCAAAGCTAATTCGATTTAAGTTTTTAATAAGGGACCATGCATGCCGTATATATGGGAATTAGTCAACAAAGTTGGCCGACTCGATCTATAATTATTGCTTATTTTACATGATTCTACAAAAATTTACAAGTGTTAAAAAACGCACATTCCCCTCTAGTTCCTAACTTTTGACTTTAGGGGAGGGAGTTTTGTTGGTCGACCGACCCACTTTCGCTAATCGTGTCTTTTAATATTTTCCTTTTATTCTTTTACGTAATAGAAAAAAATTCCAATTGTATAACATGATCAGTATCATCAAAACAGTGAGGTTTACGGAACGAACCCATAAC
The DNA here is from genome assembly GCF_020379485.1 of Brassica napus. Classification (NCBI taxonomy): domain Eukaryota; kingdom Viridiplantae; phylum Streptophyta; class Magnoliopsida; order Brassicales; family Brassicaceae; genus Brassica; species Brassica napus. The sequence goes on along the minus strand of NC_063435.1, from coordinate 28,896,639 downwards.
AAAGTATAACTAGATAAGATCATCTCCAATGGCATACTAAAATTTATTCTATATTTCATTCTAAAATAGATTAACTCTATTATAAAGTTAGATTTGCTCTAATAGTTCACTCTATAATAAAGTAAAATATATAGTAATCTTATTTTTTTACTCTATATTTAGAGTAAAAAAACAAAATTGCTTTATATTTCACTCTATTATAGAGTAATTCTATTATAAAGTGAACCATTGGAGCAAATTCAACTCTATAATAAAGTTACTCTATTTTAGAGTGAAATATAGAGACCTATTGGAGAAGTCCTAATGATGTTAAAAAACTAGGTATTTGACTTTTTTCGACACAAACCTATTAAATTACAATTATGGCTAACCTATATATGATTTTTTTTATTAAAGAGTATATATTTTTGATTAATTAGGGTATTAATTTTGTTTACAGCAATAAAAGTAAGGTTAGTTTTGTTATTATAAAACATGGATTTTTTTTTTTTATGAAGTCGATCGAGTAATAATAAATATAACCATAATATTTAGATGACTAATAGTATAAATTTTTGGACTAAAATCATGGTCAGTTTTTTTTCTGGTCAACTCATGGTAATTGTTATGTATCCACTTGGTAACCAATTTACAAAACAAGTATTTTCTTCATACGTTAATGGCATCTCATAGCGAAAAATAACAAAGCCCTAATTAAACATTATAGTTTCATAACTGAATTTGGATTTATATGAACAATTTCAAACGATTTGAAAAGTCCTTAACATTTTTGTCTTTCATATCACTCACCTGACAGCCTCAGCTTATTTGGATGTAGCGGATTTATAAGTAACCAAACAAATTATAAAATGAATTTTTGTTTTTTTTTTTTAAAATGAAATTCAATGTAGCATATAAGAAAACATGGACCATCCGACTCGTATTAATTTAGATAAACTCTCGTACTCTTTAACCAAACAAAATTCAAACCAAAGATTTTCTCGGGCATCTTATTACTTAAATAATCCAAACCTAGCTAAACGCACGTAACCCATGGTGAATATATATTATACTGTGGTGTTTTTTACGCAGACAAGGATTTAAATTTTTAAACCAACAGAAAAAAAAAAACAAGACTATAACATATTTATTATATTATAAAAATTTAGTGACCTATTGTCGTTTATATCATTCGATATGGGTCTATCCGTCTATACCCTGCCATAAGTCGATCCTATGGAGAAGAAAAATAATTTAACAACCCACAAAGTTATCAAGTTGATATATTAATAATAGATATATGCTAATTTTTTAATAATCAATCAGATATTGTTACGAACATAGAGGTTATCCTGCCGTGGATCGACCGACCAGTTTTTCGTGTTGATTTGGTCACTAGACCAACCCCTTACAAACTACATGTACTAGTCTTAGTATACGACCATTCTTAATTAGCATGTATTATACGTTATCCCCAAGACTAAGAGTCCACTTTCCTGGATCTTCCCTATCCTCTGCGACGTAATTTACAAAAGTTAGGCAATAGTTCGATTAAAAAAAGCAATCTATTGTCTAGCATGCGTCTAATTCATGTCTACAGATATAACAGATATCGAGAGGTTCAATAATATGCCAGTCTATTAAAAAGAAAGAAAGAGAAGTTGGCACATAATGGGCCTAAGAGCATCATTATCGCCGTATTTAATGGCGTATCTTATGGTTTTTGGTGATTAAAAATAAATGGAAAACACATAATTATGTTGAAGCCGTGTCTTAATTTGGGGACGGAAGAGGCGTATGTTCGTGGACACGTGTTGGCGTATGGGAGCCCAGAGGAGCGGTTTCTTCCTGCGGCGTCGTTTCATTCTTCTCTCTCTCTCTCTCTCTCTCGAAATTTCTCTGCATGCGACGGAAAAGGCGACTCTGTCTCTCTCAGTGTCTCCTTGACGAAACGCCTCTGGCTGACTCCGCGTCTGTCGTCGACGAAGGAAAACGGAGTTTCTGTCCCTCGGTGTGGTTCTCCTCGACGTTGACGGTTAGATTCTGTCTCTCGGTGGCTCTCTACGGCGGCGACGATCGCTCTCTGTGGTGGGTCGGTTCGAATCAAGAGGTAAACCTTCTGAATCGCCTTCTTGAATCAAGCATGTATTAGATTGTGGTTCTTCTGTTAGGAGATTGATTTTATAGTTGTGTTCGATACTGTCTGTGGAATGATTTATTTGTTGTGTTGGATCGATTGACATTTTGTTGCTACTTTATTAATATTGATTTGGTTTGTGGATGTTAATTCAAGTTTTTGTTTATGTCTTTGTGTTGTGGGATGGATGGATCACATACGCTTTGATTTGTTCTGTGGAATGAGACACGAGGAAGGTTCTTCGAACAAAGGACTCCAATTACAATACAGGTTAGTGTTACCATTCTGTGATGAATTGAGTGTGTTTGTGTGATGAATTAAGTTAGGTTCTGTGATGAGTTGGTTATGTATCTTGTCTGATTAATGATAAGCTAGGATTTGTGTGATGAATTGAATTGAGTTGGTTGTGTAGCTTGTCTGATTAATGGTTATGTATCTTGTCTGATTTGAGTTGGTTGTCTGATATTGTCTGAAACGAATTGGTTCTTTTTAGTTTTCAATTGTTCTAGTTTTGAATTGGTTCTGTTCTCTTGACTGAAACGAATTAGTTTAGTTTGGAATTGAATTTAGTGTAATGAATGTTTGCTCTTAGTTGTAGATTATAGGTGGTTGTTGGTAATTAATAGAAACGATGTTCTAGTTGAATTTGTTGGTTGAGCGTTGATGGAGTGTGTTGAATGCGCAATCTTTTTTCTCCCTCTTGCTTGCATAAATTCGAATCTCTGTGTTTCTTTTCCACATACGAAACTTGAATGCACAATCAGTTCCATTCTCCTCTTTCTCCTCTTTCTCCTCTTTCTTCTCTGTCTCCTCTGTCTCCTATTTCTCCTCTGTCTCCTCTTTCTCCTCTTTCTCCACTGTCTCCTCTTTCTCCACTGTCTCCTCTTTCTCCACTTTCTCCGCTCTCTTTTACTTCGCAAATGGATTTCAATCCCTTTGAGAACTCTGCAAACTTTGTTGAACTATTAAATAGTCAACAAAAAGTAGTATTCGGCTCTGCTGCTGAAACCGTTTCCCTCTCATCATCGGAAGTTCCTGAAAAAGGTGGCAAGCCTCGTCCAGAGCGTAAGGAACGACGGACCTGGACGCCAACAGATGACATAGTGCTAATCAGCGCATGGCTTAACACTAGCAAAGACTCGGTTGTTGGCAATGAGCAAAAGTCACTCGCCTTCTGGGAGCGAGTTGCAACATACTTTGCCTGTAGTCCTAAGCTTGCGGGCTGTGAAAGACGAGAAAGCGGTACGTGCAAGCAGCGTTGGCACAAGCTAAATGATCAAGTTTGCAAGTTCTGCGGGGCTTATGAGGCAGCTACCAGGGAGAAAAGTAGTGGTATGAACGAGAATGATGTTCTAAAATTAGCCCACGAGATATACTTCTCCAACTATAAAAAGAGGTTCACACTTGAACATGCTTGGCATGAGTACCTCCGGGGGAAGTGTACCTTCAAAAGGGCTTATTAGTCTCTCTCCCCTTCAAAAGTGTACCGCAGCCATTCGTGTCTTGGCGTATGGTTCTGCTGCTGATACGGTCGATGAATACCTCCGGCTCGGTGAAACAACAACTCGGTTATGTGTGGAAAATTTTGTGGAAGGGATAATATATCTGTTCGGCAATGAGTACTTACGAAGACCAACACCGGCTGATCTTCAACGATTACTTGATGTTGGAGAGTATCGTGGATTTCCCGGGATGATAGGAAGCATCGATTGTATGCACTGGGAGTGGAAGAATTGTCCCACCGCTTGGAAAGGGCAATATTCTCGTGGTTCGGGTAAACCAACAATCGTTTTAGAGGCGGTTGCTTCGTATGATCTTTGGATATGGCATGCGTTTTTTGGACCTCCAGGTACCTTAAATGATATCAATGTTCTTGATCGCTCACCTGTTTTTGATGATATAATACAAGGTAAAGCTCCGAATGTCACTTTCACCGTCAATGGAAGAGAGTATCATATGGCTTACTATCTTACCGATGGTATTTATCCGAAATGGGCTACTTTTATCCAATCTATTCCTCTACCACAAGGTCCACAAGCAGTTTTATTTGCTCAACGTCAAGAAGCTGTCCGAAAAGATGTCGAGCGTGCTTTTGGAGTCCTGCAAGCTCGCTTTGCCATTGTTAAAAATCCAGCGTTGTTTTGGGATAAAGCCAAAATTGGAAATATAATGAGAGCATGTATCATACTCCATAATATGATAGTGGAGGATGAACGCGATGGATATGCACAAGTTGATGTTACGGAGTTCCAGCAAGGAGACGACCACGGAAGTTCACATGTCGACCTCGCGTATTCTACAGATATCCCTTCAAATATCGCAAATATGATGGGTGTTCGAACAAGGATTCGTGATCGACAAATGCATCAACAGCTGAAAGATGATTTGGTTCAACATATTTGGCGTAGATTTGGACATGACGGAGACAACAACTGATCTTCCATGCTTCTTTCGAATAATTGTCGTTTATTGTAATAATATTTGTTTTTATGTTTTTATTTAAAAGTCTTTGTTTAAAATGTTATCTTTTATTATGTTTTATATTATATTATATTCTTAATTTTAATTAAAATGTTTAATATTATTTTATTTTTAAGATACCCAATATAAGAGACTTGCAATGGAAGTATAAAAATATACAGTTTCTTAATCATGTCTCTTAATCAACTTTAGTGATTAAATATAATTTAAAAAAAATAAGATACCCATTATGGGGATGAGGGATAATGGTGCTCTAATATACTGAAGCTCATAACTATTAGATTCTTCTCTATACACCTTCATTTTGTATTCAGTGAATATAATGAATCAGTTATTCCCTTATATATTACTAATCATAGCTTCATAATACAAAGAAGAGGTTTTCGAAGCTTTCACAAGTTTGCTTCAGACATATAGAAGGTAGGTGTAAATGTGGACAACGTTCCGAGTTATTTGCAGATTAAGGGATTTGTATTTTTGCCTTCAGAGCGCAAACTTTGTCGCGTATATGTTGAATTTCTCTGATGATGTTAGTAGTGGCTCCTGCAAGCAAAGGAAAAAATGTTCAGTCATTCACAACAATGCAAGTTTGTGAATGATACAAGTTTAATCACATACCGAGGACTCATCGGAGTCTGTGTAGGTGAGTCGAGACTGGGCCTCGAGTATCGCAGAACACATAAGGTTAAGCAGCTGACCATACGTGGGTGCTGGTCCAGCTGTTTTCACCGCATTTATGAAGCTATAAGTCATGGCTCCTGCGTTCTTTCCCGTGAACACCTACAACAAGGACAATGATCTAGTTAACAATATATAGATGGAACCAGAGGTCGTTAACTCAAATGAAAAAGATCCTAGCTATTGTTGTGCTAGAGGGTTTTGGACCTAGGGGGTTACGTGATATAGTATTATGATATGATGTTAGAAGTCTTTGAAAACATACAGGAGTGTAACCACTGGCTTCATCATCATCACAAGCACTGAAACAGAAGGCTCCTCCACCATCTGTTCCTTTGTAAATTCTCCCAAATCCTTGATGCTCCCAGTCATAAGATCCATTCCTCTCCATCCTACAAACGAAGGGTAAATCAAGGACAGTCCCACTGTTACAAGCGTCTATCACAGCGTGAAGCTTAGCTCCATGGACTAATGGCCTCACGAGTATCTCGTTAATCTCGTCATCGATGATTTTTCCTTCTGTCTCATGGTCTAAAGGGATCAAGGCTTCATCTTGACCGTCGATTTCATCTCCATCGTAGTCCTTTTGCTGAGCTCCATGACCAGAGTAGTGGAAGAAAAGTGAGTCTCTTGCTCCGTTTCCTTCAACTAACCATCTCATTGCCTTTCTCATGTTTCTTTTAGTTGGTATTTTCTGCGGACAGGCTTCATCTTCTGCAACAACAGCAAACACTCATCAGTGCCCGTTTAAATAGGGGACAAGCGGTGCAACCATATGAGCATCTTAATAGTTAAGAGTTCAATTTTTTTATAAATATATATTTTATACAAAAATATAATGAAAGAACCTAAAAACTATTTTAATTGATAGTTAAGAGAGTTTAGCTATTTTATAAATATATATTCTTATACACAAAATAATGAAAAAGACCTCACAAAACTATTTTCTGTGAATATATTTTTTTCATCACCAATATTATAAAAAAAATTGTTTATAAAAAAATTAAAATTATTATAAATTTAAACAAAATTTCGGGTCTAAATTTTTTTCTTTTGTTTAAGGGTCCATAAAGTTATTGAGTTGGTCCTCACACTTATCATCATGAACTTTTAGGGAAATAAAAGTGGCTTTAGAAAAGTGAAAAAGAAGAAGAACCTGTGAGCATGAGAATAGATTCAATAGGGAAACCCATATGCTGAACCAAGAAACATCTCATGGACTTTGCATCACTAATGCAACCTTTCAAGCTATAGCTTTTCCCTCTATAGTTCACGCCGCATAGAACCGCTCTCTTCTTCCAAACGGCGAGGGAAGAGCCTCGAGCAACCTAGGCGGTGGTGGTGGTGACAGTTGGGCCACCATCATCTGTGGTGGTGACCGTTGAGCCACCATCATCTGTGGTGGTGAACGTTGAGCCATCATCATCTGTGACGGTTGCTGTTGTTGTTGATATTGTCTACGTAGCTGTTGAAGCCCATAAATCATGCGGTGCGCACCACGCAGTGCATCAACGAGCGAGTGGAGCTGCGTTACGGTATGGCAAGTTGAGCATTGGATAGCACCGGCGCCCGGTGGAGCCCACATCCATCTACCGCAACGGCATCGTACTTCTCTCTGGCTAGACATGAGTTGAGGTTTTGTTTTTGTGTTTAATTTATTACATCAAATGCACTCAAGTGATGAGGTTTTATAGGAAGATTACAACGTTGTTGTATATATTCGCATTGAAAATAAGAAATGTAGAACGTGTATTTGTCCACGTAATAATATATTCAATTACGCTACCACATGTTACGTGAATAAATTCGGAAACAATGTTTGGAAAAAATCAAACGGAATATGATTCTCTGAAAGAAAAAAATTATCGGACTGATCTCTATCACATATATACAATCAATATCGCTTCCTTGTGAATTTGCTTGCAAGTTGATTCTATTTTCACTTTTTCTTTTTGAAAATTGATTAATCTACACGCATAATATACCAAAGTCATCTAAATGTACGACATGTCCCCATATATATATTCTTTTCGAAAGTAGAAAAGGGAGTGCAACAAAGTCAAGTCAAGAACACTAGCTGAATCATTTGAATAGAATGGTTGGTGTTGCATATATATATATTTGGTTAGCTTGATCATAATAAACTATATAGACCATTTTCAGTGCACACAAATGTATAATGTGTTTTCTTTATCTCCTACCAACAACATGTGATGTTGGATCTTGAGAAACCCCCATATCACATATCTAATTAGGGTTTTTGTTTGTGGATCTTCACAGTTTAAGAGCAAAGCTGGCGAGAAGAATGACACCAAGGAACACAAGAGCAGTTGAGGTCAGGTTAGGCCAGCAGAGGAAGAGCAACTTGTGTAATGGTGAAGCCAAAGTGAAAAAAAAGACATTTGTTATTTGTTCTTGTTCCTCCGCTTTCAGCAAATATACTGAATGGGCCGAGACCCATAAAGATAACAGAATTGACCCCAAAGGTTTAAAGTAAACTCCTACCTACTGGGTGTAGGATTATATATTTAATGACTTTTATCAACGGGCTATTATTATTTCCAATTTCTAAAGGGAAAAGCATTAAAAAAAAGGAAATAACAAACAACGCGCGAATACGTTTTTCCTTTTTTCTCAACCAAAATCAAATTATAAATGGAAATAATCATTCACATGATCGTCTATATAAGAAGATAGTTCGATCTCTTTCTTCTTCATTCACTCTTTGTTTCTTATATCAGAAAACTTCAAAGAAGAATAAAGAAAAACAAAACACGATGGCTTCTTTCGCTAAAGACATCACACAAGTGAAGCTACCAAGACCAACGCGAGTCAAGAACGAGACTCCAGCACCGCTCCAAATCACCGCCGAGCAGCTCCTAAGAGAAGCTCGAGAGAGACAAGAGTCTCAGATCCTGCCACCTTATCAGAACATCACCGATCCAACAGAGCTTTCCGACTACAGACTCCGCCTTCGTAAGGAGTTTGAGGACCGTATCCGCCTCCCAGGACCATCTACACAAGTCTGGTTAAACTACGCACGTTGGGAAGAGTCTCAAAAAGATTACGCACGTGCTAGAAGCGTGTGGGAACGTGCCTTGCAAGCAGATTATCGTAACCATGCGGTTTGGGTCAAGTACGCAGAGTTTGAGATGAGGAACATGTTTGTCAACTCAGCTAGAAACGTTTGGGACCGAGCCGTCACGGTTCTCCCGCGCGTGGACCAGCTTTGGTACAAGTACATACACATGGAGGAGATGCTTGGGAACATCTCCGGAGCTAGAGAGGTGTTCGAGCGGTGGATGAAGTGGTCACCTGATCAACAAGGCTGGCTCTCGTTCATCAACTTCGAGCTTCGTTATCAAGAAACCGCACGTGCGAGAGATATCTACGAGAGGTTTGTTCTTTGCCACCCCAAACCTTCTTCTTACATCCAATACGCAAAGTTTGAGGTTAAGGGAGGTGAAGTCGCACGTGCGAGGGACGTGTACGAACGCGCCGTTAAGAATCTTGGAGACGATGAAGAGCTCTTTGTAGCCTTTGCTGAGTTTGAAGAGCGTTGCAAAGAAGTTGAACGAGCTAGGGTTATCTACAAGTTTGGTCTCGATCGTGTCGGAAGAGGAGAGGAGCTGTACAAAAAGTTTGTAGCGTTTGAGAAACAGCACGGGGACAAGGAAAGGATCGATGACGTCATTGTCGGGAGGAGAAGGGTTGAGTACGAGGAGCAAGTGAGGAAGAGCCCTCTGAACTATGATGCGTGGTTTGATTACGTTAGGTTAGAGGAAGAGGAGGCTTCTTCCGTTGGAGACAAGGAAAGGGTCAGAGAAGTTTACGAGAGGGCTGTTGGTAATGTCCCACCGGCTAATGAGAAACGTTACTGGAGGAGATACATTTATCTATGGATTAACTATGCGTTGTTTGAAGAGATTGAAGCTGAGGATGTGGATCGTGCACGTCAAGTATACAGAGAATGTCTGAAGCTTGTCCCGCACGCAAGCTTCTCTTTTGCTAAAATATGGCTGTTGGCTGCACAGTTTGAGATAAGACAACTGAATCTCACCGCTGCTCGGAAGATTCTAGGGAACGGGATTGGGAAAGCTACAAACAAGGACAAGATCTTCAAGAAGTATATCGAGATAGAACTTGAGTTGGGAGAGATTGATAGATGTCGGAGACTATACGAGAAGTATCTCGAATGGTCTCCTGATAATTGCTACGTGTGGTGCAAGTATGCTGAGTTTGAGATTTCACTCGAGGAAACGGAAAGAGCAAGAGGTATATTCGAGCTTGCGGTATCTCAGACTACACTTGACTTGCCTGAGGTGTTATGGAAAGGTTACATCGATTTTGAGATGTCACAAGGGGAGGTAGAGAGGACGCGTGCTTTGTATGAGCGACTCTTGGAACGTACGAAGCACTACAAGGTGTGGGTTAGTTTTGCAAAGTTTGAAGCTGGTGAACAAGATGAAGATGAGGAAGAAGATGGTATTGAACGCAAACAAGAGTGCATCAGACGCACTAGAGCGGTTTTTGACCGAGCCTACGTGTATTACAAAGAAGTTATACCGGAGATGAAGGAAGAAAGATCAACGTTGTTAGAGGAGTGGCTAAATATGGAGATGAGTTTTGGTATGCTCGGGGATGTTAGCATTGTGGAGTCAAAGCTCCCGAAGAAGCTCAAGAAGAGAAAGGCAATAACTGGAGAAGACGGTTCGGTAGAGTATGTTGAGTACACTGATTATCTCTTCCCTGAAGAGTTGAAGGCTTCTAACCTCAAGATTCTCGAAGCTGCCATTAGATGGAAGAAACAGAAGGTTGATGCTTTTTGTAATGTCTAAATCTTTCCTTTGAATAATATGAAAATGTAAATTCTTTTGCTTAATAAAAAATAGTTCAAAAAAGAATCATGTTTCGTTTTGTATGTTTTACTTTCATTTTCGCTAAGAATATGTTTTGCATTCTTTTCATATAACTGATGTTCTTATCTATGTTCTAAGCAGTTCCACACGATGTATTTTGAATATGACTTTCGTTTAATAATGATTGTGTTATGATAGATATGTTTCTAGAAATAAATAGTGAATTTAGTATGACATACTTTAGTATTTTGAATACTCTGATAATACTCTTGATGGTGACTATTACATGCTTGTATCCAAGGGCAGTTGATCCGTAAGTAAGTTGCCTAAATTTTGTTAGAGACTATTCTTAAAATAGCTGAATACTCGTGAATATTCAAAACCAATTCATTTATATTGTTAAGAAAAATCATATGCTTCCCTCTGTGTTTTGTTTGAATTTTGGATTTTCAAGTCAAGTGAATACTAATAGAAATCAACGACATGTGACTTGGTCTAACTCATGCAACCAAGTAATAATAATCCCCAGTACGTAGGGAATGGAAACTCTCAAACAGAGTGATTCAATAAAATAGAGAAACGGATTCTCTGTTTTGCTATACAAGTAGATGCTTTATCAACATGTGACTATAGTTGTTTTCCTGTAGATGCTTTATCAACTTTACACATCTAATATGCAAGATTTTCCTAAGCTATGCAGTTTATAAATCTTTTTAACAGATTGATGAAACTACACAAATACTTTTAAAAAACTAATGCAGGACATGTCCCCATATAATTCACTTGGAAAAGAGGAAAATGGAGTGAAACAAAGTCGAGAACACTAGCTGAATCATATAAAAGAATGGTTGTGGTGAATGTTTTTATTTATTTGGATATTGCTCCTTACTAAAGTTTGCTTGAGCATAATAAAACTATATAGACTATTTCCAATGCACATAAAAGTATCATACGTTTTCCTTATCTACGAACAACAAGTGGTATTGAAATCTTGAGCAAACTACACATGATAAATCTAATTAGTTAGGCTTTTGGTTTGTGAATCTTCACAGTCCAAAAGCAAAAGCTGGCGAGAAGAATGACACCAACGAACATACGAGCCATTGAGGTCAGGCCAGTCAGAGGAAGAGCAGGCTGTGTAATGGTGAAGCCAAAGTGATAGAACTTGTTCTTGCTCCTCTTCCTCCAGCTCTGATATCATCTTCTCCAACACTTTCTCTAGCTCGGCTCTTTCCGCACCTCTCAAAACCGGTTTATCCGCTCCGTTGCTTGCCCGACACAGCAATGGAAGCCACGAAGTAAGCATCTTCTTCTTTATCTCTCCCCATTTCTCTCCTCCTGCTGCTGCTTCCTTAAACAACAAGGCTTCACATAGAGAAAACCCACAAAAGAAAAGTCAATGATCCAAACCATCAGAACAAGTTAGCGTTTTGTGGTCCCCTACTTCGACCGTTAAAGTACAACACAATACAAAACTGGTAAAATTATTTATGAAATGTGATCAATATTATTATATTCTGGAAAGTCAAATATATAACCCCGAAAAGAATATTCTGAATTGAAAGAGTATCATCTTGTTTCTCATTTCTATTTTCTTAAATGGGCAAGATATTATTCTATTTACCATATTTACGATTTTTTTTATAATACGAAAACTGAAAATAATTAACGAATTAAGACTACGTAATTTGTTTCAGACAGCGAATCTAAATTTAAAAAGACAGTAACAATAAGAGTTTACCTGAAATTTGGACCATAGAACATTGAAGTCTTGGTTCAGACCAAAGCGCAAGCCAAGCCAAGTTCGAAGCCGAAGCCCATCTCTCAACCGCTTCATCAACGAATCCATAAACCGACATCTTCTCCGCCAACCAAAGCAGCTCCGCCGCCAGCTTCTCCGCCGTTTCCGCCGACTGATCCACCGTCTCTTCCCCACCACAACTATTAAACCCATCTCCAACCGCTCTAACCGCAGCTCTCACCACCCGGTTTAACCCACTCCGTACCGGTCCGCTCCGGTTCTTCTCAACCGCCGCCTCTAACCGGCCTAGAGTTCTACGAAACGACGCGTTTAACACCCTGCGGTTCAAGTCAAACAAGGCCAACGAGTTTTGTCCGTGATTCTCGTCGATTAGTCTCTCCGCCAAGGACCTAACGACTTCGTACTTTCTAGAATTCACCGGGATGTCGTTCATCGCCGACAGTAGCTGCCATATCGCTCGACCGATTCCCGATTCCGACTCGCAGTCGCCGATCTCGAGCTTCTTCTTCTTCTCCGGGAAGGTGTAGCCTCTCGTCGGATTGGTGTTTGCGAAGGAGACGACGGAAGGAATCGAGCGTAGGAAGAAGAGGAAGCATGCGACGAGGAAGAGGCGGAGCTTCTCGAGGAGCTTGGAGTTTGCGGAGATTTGGAGGAGAGATTCGTCGGCGAAAACTAAGACGGCGATGATTACGTTGCGGAGAAGCTGAGGAACTACGGCGGATGACGACAGCTTTTCCATTCTTCTATTTTTTTGTGTGGTTACAGAACTTTTATTTCGATGGTTATATATGACCGAACAGCTGTCTTATATTTGAGTTTCCGTTTTCATTTATTTAATTAATTTAACTATTTCCATTTATATAAACGCGCTTTTAGTTTTTTTTCTTTGTTAGTTTTTTTTTTGTTTCTGTTCAAGTCGTAGTTTAGTTTTACATACATGCATGCGCTCCGTGTATATAATGACGGTGAACTTCCCCGTGGACTGTAATTCTCTGTCGATAACCGATTGGATCGTATTTGTATTTGGGCCTTATCTTGCTTTATTTTTTTACATAAAACAAACTTTTTAATTACAAATTGATGCTTATTTTTTACATAATAAAAATTTATTAATTACAAATAGAATTTCATGAAAGATATGGTGGCCACATATAATTTTCATTTCTTTGATTCTAGGAACATGTATGTTGTTCGCTGGCTTATCTCTCCAGGAATTTTTTTATCAGAATCGGATTCACCCAAATAATATTCCATTTTATTAGATTTCTATAATATTTTATCATTATATTCTTTGTTGAGCTTACATGCTTATTATTCGCGTCACATCAAATAGAAAACTATGATTGGAATTCTAAGTTGCTTCAAGTTATATATAGTTTCTTATTTTAAAAAAAAATTAGGTAATTTCATTTCATTTTAATCATACAAATCAACTTTCACAAATTTTATTAATATATGTTAACTTGAAACTGATTATATATAAATATATGTATTATAAGATGTTTATTTTTCTTTTTCCTTTTCCTTTTCCTTTTCCTTTTCCTTCCTCTGCACTAAGAAAATATGGAACACATTTTTTTCCAGTTCAATTGAAATTTTCTTAAATATAATTGATTTGGGCCATAGTTGAGAAATCGAATTGAACTGGGCCATTTGAAAGCGGCCCGGTCTGTTTGATTGTAATTACCAAGTTACCCTTATCTCCCCGTATCGTTATTCCTCTCTTCGATCATCTCTTTACATTTCAATTTCTAAAGATCTCTTTGACAACAAAGAAGAAGAAGAAAGAAACGCCCCCAAGAGCCATCACGAATCCTTCCTCCTGGTTAGCCTTCGCTTCTCCATTTCGTTTCTTCGTTTGAGATTATCAGATAATAATCTCTAACATCGAATCTGAGTAGTTATCGTTAGGGGAATTGTTTTGGTGTTAGCTCTCTCTGATTCGAAATTTTATTTTTCGATTGGGGTTGATTGTATCTGATTCGCCTTCGCGTGGTGATCTGATCGTATTAGCTCCGATTAGTTGAAACTCTTTGAGCATTGTGGAGATCTGACTCACTATCACATTGTTGATTTTGATTCTCATTCTGGAGATTGAGAATCCATCAAACTCTTAAGCTTCTTCTGATCCTTGGAGAATGTAGATGATGCTTTGATTAAGAAACTCAATCATATATAGTTCTTACAGGTTGTTCATAGTTACTCTCATTGGCGTTGTCAGTGTTCTAAAAAACGGTATAGGCGGCAGCAAATCGGACATAAACGGAATGATTTTTTTTAAAAAAAATCGAAAAATCGGTCTAGGAGCCACCTAATCAATAATCCGCCTTGTTACCGTCTAGCGATTTCTTGAATATTGAGTGCTGTTAAGCATTAACTATACACTTTTCAGAACAGATCATTTATGTCGAATCAAACTGGTAACCAAAATAGGAACACTGAGAACGAATAGGAAAAAAAATGTAAAAGAATGCTGCCGCCTATACCGTTCTAAAAAACGGTATAAGCGGCAGCAAATCCGACGTAAACGGAATGATTTTTTAAAAAAAATTGAAAAATTGGTCTAGGAGTCACCTAATTGATATTCCGCCTTGTTACCGTCTAGCGATTTCTTGAATATTGAGTGTTGTTGAGCATTAACTATACACTTTTCAGAACAGATCATTTACGTCGGATCAAACTGGTAACCAAAATAGGAACACTGAGAACGAATAGGAAAAAAAATGTAAAAGAATAAAATAATAGGAATGATTGTTCCTTCCCAAGTTTGGCGAGGAATAATGTTTGTTCTATTATTCTCTTTAGAGGAATGAGAATGAATGGAAAGGAAAAAAATATTCGATACAAATGGTGTAAATTTATAGGAATGGTAAAGAAGTTAATGTTCCTCTTCATGGCATTGATACAAAAATTATCTTCCTTTTGCTTTTCAAGTTCAGTTATTAGCTTCCTTTACTGGTTCATGTGTTCTTAGTTAAAGTCATCATTGTGTGTTATTATACATTATTGCAGCAATTTTTGGGGTTGTTTTGGTGGTGTTGTTAAGAGATCATAATAATGTCTAGCGTAGAGGATTTGAAAGCTAATGAAGCAGAAAAGTCAATGTCATCACCACAGCAGGAGGTTTGTGTCTATACTTCACTCACTACAAGATAATGTTCAAACGCCGTGTGATCTAACTCTTTCTTTGATTTGCATTTGTGTGGTAGGAGGCTGCTGTAAAGAGCAAGTATGGAGGGCTCATGCCAAAGAAACCACCTCTCATTTCCAAGGTAGGTTTTAATTTATCTATACTTTTAAAGAGATTGTTTTGTGTGTTTCTCTGAGGTGTTTTGTTTTATATCAGGATCATGAGCGAGCTTACTTTGACTCAGCTGATTGGGCTCTTGGAAAGGTATAACTTTGATTCAAAGATAATCTCTCTCTCTCTCTATAATGGTTCCTCTCTCATGGTGTTAATGATTATTGTCTTGTAAAACAGCAAGGTGTTGCCAAACCAAAGGGACCTCTTGAAGCTCTTCGTCCCAAGTTACAGGTAAGTGAGCTTAAACACACGTTTCAGCTGTTCTTTTCCTTTCTGAGGGTTGTTTCTAATCTTAGATCTTGTCCCCCCCACTTCTGCAGCCAACGCAGCAGCAGACACGTTACAGGAAGTCTCCATGTGCTCCATCCGGTGAAGGTAATTTTATTTCTCCCTCTTATCATATTCAAAGCGATTTAATGACTTGTTGATCCATCTCGTTACTCTATTATTACTATTATTACGCAGATGGAGGAGGAGCTGCTCAGGGCGAATGCCTTCCCGGCAACAACGAGAAGTAGAGAGAGGGAGGGAAAGATATGGAAAAACTCTTGTGTCAGAACTTTGTTATAATCGGATATTGTCTGTCCATTTGAAACAACATATATTGTTTTCATTATATCTTAACTTCATCGCATAGCGTCTCCAAGTTCCAGACATTATTATACCTTAATAAAAAGTATATTTGGAAGACCTAGGTATCTATCTGATAGACTGATAGATGTAGCTAAACTTTCATCGGACAGGGTAGTATTCACATGGTTTATAAGTTAATTGCACTCCTAATTGAAAAGATTGTCGTTTTAGTCAAAATGGTGTAATGACAGTGGAGCCAGAAGGCGAACTAGTAGACTTCTTCTCCGTGTAAAACGGAGAAAAATGTGGTAGTATTACCTCTCTCTCAACTAATCATGAAAACTCTACTAAGATAACGATACTTTTGACTTTTATCATATTGAATTATACTTGATAAATGAGTTGAACTTGTGAAATATTTTACTTTGTGAGTTGAGTTAAAACAGAGTTAATAAGCGTTTTCCCTCCTCATCTAATGTTGAAGAGTTTACCCATTTCCATAACCGATTTGCTATATTGCATAATAGTCCGTTTGAGGTCTGAAGATACAACTAATTCCGTTTCTGACGATGTTCAATTATGTTAACGTCACATTTCCAAGTGACTAATTTTCAAGTTTTTTGGCGTTACTGTAAATCTTGTTTTGACACATTCGAATCTTGCTCCCAATTAGAGTTCTTTCTACATCTACTTATATAATTTATTGTCTTGTGTTTGTAGAATTTTGTTGACTCTCCACTTAATTGTGTCCGAATGTTTAATAGATAATACAAATTGTATTCCAAAGAAAACTATATAAATATATATAACCAAATGACCACCTTCGTAATCAAATGTAAAATCGGTCAATTAATTATTATTTATTGTAATGACCACCTTATCGTGCACTTAAGACAAATATAACCTTATGAAACAAAATTACATTTACCATAAACAAATCACTAGTTTAGGACAAATATAATATTGTATGCAAGATGGGATTTGGCCAGCGAATCTTAACTTCAATCTTAGGAGGATATTTCAATGGGGGAGACGTTATGATCAAATCCAACTTCCCGACGTCTTTTGACATGACACTGATCAGCTGGAGCGTGATCGAGTACATCTCAAAGTACAAATCCACTGGAAAGTTGAACCATGTTCAAATATATAAATATGTGTTTTTCTTTGTTAAATTAGTTTTAATTAGAACAATTTAAAACAAAATTTCAAACTAATTAAACTGAAAATTTCTGTTGGATCTCTTTTTGATTAATCTTGGGGCATAACATTCTGCCGTGCCCACTAAATTTGATTTGCCCACACTAGCTCACACCTCTATATCAAAATCTATAATCTTTCTCTTCCTCTTTCTTGCTTAAAGCAAGTAATTTCAGTTATTTTAATTTTTTTTTGTTATAATTTGCTTATATGCGAAACTTTTAACAAAAGAAGTGTATACAATATATAACAAAACTATAAAATAAGAAGTTTCTTTTTTTACAAAAATCAAATGTACTATATGTAAAATATAAGAAAATTATAAGCAAACTATAACTAAATTTTAGTAAAATTGTCATGTTATCTTTTGATGTCCCCCTAAAATTGAGGATTCACACTCCTTTCTTATGCAAATATGTCCAAAGATGTTTGCATATCTACTATATGTTAACTATTAAATATGATTCAAAATATAAAAACCAACAAAACAAAATAAAAATTTTGAAGATAAAAATCCAGACAACAAGTAGGTAGAGATAAATATAAAAAGGAAATATATGAAAAAAAAAAATGGGTATATAAGTATAAATTTAGTAGCTAATGAATCTAAAACATTGAAATTGGAAAATGTACTTTGTTAATATTTATTTTTTTCTTTAACCATTATTTTATTTTTGTTAGGATATATCATATTCTATAATTATAAGAAAAAGATGGTCATTTTAGTCAAAATGATGTAATGACAATAGAGCTTTACCTTGCCGGCTTGGTGTAATTTGTGTTTACGTTTGAATATTAATGAAAATGGAGCAAAAAGGCAAAGTAGTAGACTTGTTCTCCGTGTAAAATGGAGAAAAATATGGTAATATACTTAATATTTCTCTATCAACCAAACATGAAAACTACATACTAAGATAACGATACTTTGATTTCATGTTATTAAGATATTTGATAAACGAGTTGAGCTCAGCTATAACTGATGAAATACTTTACTTCATGAGTTGAGTTAAAAACAAAGTTAATTAGCTTCTTCTGAGAGTATCTCAAGCAAATGCTTTTGCACACACTATATAGATAATGTAAAGCAAATGCATTTTAGTCAAAATAAATTGTGAAATTGATCCAATCAACTCAAAAGACATTATTTTTTTTATGAATGATAAATAATCTCTAGTTTTTGTTAAAATAAAATCAATTAAAATTATAATTGCTAACATCATAGTGGTAGTGTGTCGGGGGGGGGGGGGGGGGGGGGGGGGGGGGGGGGGGGTGGGGGGGGGGGGTGGTACAATAGAACTAACATGCATGGTTTAAATTCGGAACATGACGCATATTGAACCAATATATATCTTCTTCTTTTCTCAAAAACGAAAGTCAGTTTTCTTGATAGATTGGCTGATTGGCTGAATAAAAGCCTGCAACATTTACCCCGCGCACAAAATAAAGTCAAAACTTCTCTTCGATCAAAAAATGTTACTAACCAATGTAACACACCAAGAAAAATATTACTAGTAATTTCAAAATATATTAATACACGATCGTGTGTGTTCATAGAAACTTCAAACGCATGAGATCAACGAAAGATATAGATTCCGGAAGATAAGGAAGATAATTTGTTGGATATGGAAGTCGGAGATAGTTTAACCGGGAGATACTTCCAAACCTGTCTCACTAATTGCCAGATTCTTCAGTCGGTTATCGACTTATCTTACTGATGTTTTGCTCAAAAGTCAGCTTCTCAAAACATTATCACATGTATTGGTAAAACTTTATGCCCACAGATTGTTCGGGAAAGATACACAAGTTGCATTTTGTATTTTACATATTGAAGTTTGCATGTTCAACATTTTAGATGATAATCGTAATGAGTTTAATTAGTATGTAAATACAAACGTAAAACAGTAATAGTTTGAAAAAAATTATGGTCATGATCCCGATCTTTGTTTCTTTATTTGGTTATATAAGGTCAGTATACTATACATAATCTAAAATTTTCATCTTCCTAAAACAATTCTTTCTCAATTTCAAAATTAATAAAATCAACGTGAAGAACAAATATTAATAAACTAGCTAAAACATATAATATAACCTAAATTGTGTACATCCAAAACCTACAACTTCTACAATACATAACCAATATGAAAGTCTTACGTTACACAAAGGTCTCATATAACTTAAGTTATTATGTCTTTTAACGAAAAGGTCTCACATAACTTAAGTTATTATGTCTTTTAACGAAAAGGTCTCACATTATTTATTGTTTCTATGAAAATGGAAACCCTTTGGATATTTTCGTATTGGACTCCACTTGGCAGACTGGTTCACGTTACTAAGAAATATAGGGTTCCAATCCTCTCATTTAATTATGCGTTCTAGAAATGGATGTATACTTATAATCCAAACAACTTGCTCTCATCTCTAATTACATATTTATTTTCTAAAAATAAGTAGACCTTAACAAATCAAAACTCCTACACGATGTTACAAAAAAAAAATACTCCTACTTAAACAGTATTCCTATCACTACATATTCAATCAATCAAGTTAACGATCAAAAGAACAATCCATAACCGAATGCATTTAAAGTCAACGACCCGACCAGCTCACATTGCACTGACCAATACAACACGCGCTTTCGGAGACTGAATCTCTTAAAACACGTCGTTTCATTTAATCCATACAAAGACTATAGCCGGCTTAGTTGACTCACACGTCATTCTCCCTCTATAAATAGTATATTCTAATACTAACTCAACTCACTACAACTAAAAACACACTTAGATCTTCTAAAACCCTAAAAAAAAAATATTCAAGATGGGTTTGGTTAGATCAATATGCTTATTGGTTACCTTCCTCAGCTATATAGTCATCTCGGTCCATGGACAAGCCACTGCAAGGCCCGGTGCTAGTTCTGGCACGAGGGTTGGGTTTTACTCGACCACTTGTCCTACCGCCGAAACCATTGTCCGAAACGCCGTGACAGCTGGATTAAATTCTAACCCGAGAATCGCACCCGGGATACTAAGAATGCATTTCCACGACTGCTTCGTCCTAGGCTGTGATGGTTCGATCCTTATCTCGGGAGCTAACACCGAGCAAACAGCCCGTTCGAACGTCAACCTCCGTGGATTTGACGTCATTGAAAACGCCAAAACACAGCTCGAAGCTGCGTGCCCTGGAGTCGTCTCTTGTGCTGATATTTTAGCTTTAGCCGCTCGTGACTCTGTCGTCCTCGTAAGTTTTACTTAGTTTTAGTACCGTTGCATGCATTTTTTATTTATTTATTTGTAATGTGTAAGTAACGTTTTTACGTGCATGGGTGAATTTGCATGTAGACAAGAGGAATTAGTTGGCAAGTACCAACAGGACGTAGAGATGGTCGCGTTTCTTTGGCTTCGAACGCTAACAATCTCCCTGGGGCCGGTGACTCCGTTGCCGTTCAACAACAGAAGTTCTCCGCTGTGAGACTGAGTACACGCGAACTCGTCGTCCTCGTCGGTTAGTACTTTACATTTACGCAATACAAGACGTATAAATTACCATTAATTCGATAATTTGGGATGTAACTGGTTACCAATTTAAAGAATATCATAAATGAATGAAATTTAAAAAAATAGAACGTAGATGAATGGAATAAAAAAAGTTATGAAATACAAAAAATTGAATTACATTCCATTCATTCGACTTATTCATGAGCTTTTTTAATCATGAATGTTTTATAAGTACATTCTATTTTTTCCAAACATTCCAAAAGGGATCATTGGAATGAGATTTGTTTTTTGTTTCATTCAAATGGTAAAACAAATTAAAAAATCTGTAGGAATAAATTATCCCAAACAATTTCATTCCAAAAACTTGTAATCCAATTGCATCCTTAATATTAAAAAACTCTTTCATGTGTTCAACAGTGTTCGTTGAATACTTCAAACTACTTTTTAACCGACTCCTTTTAAACCAATTTTCTCTGAAAATATAGATAATGAAACCTTAATCGGAAAATATAGGAAAAAATAAATTCGCAAACCTTTTTTTTTAATTCGCAGCTTTTATTAACAAAATATACTAAATAAGTTACATCATGTTATTAACAGGAGGACACACGATAGGACAAGCAGGTTGCGGTGCATTCAGGAACAGGCTATACAACAGTACTACAGGCCCAGCGGATCCAACCATTGACCCGACATTGTTGGCGCAGCTTCAGACACAATGTCCCCAAAACGGCGATGCATCGGTACGTGTTGATCTCGACACTGGAAGTGGTACCACTTTCGACACCTCATACTACAACAACCTAAGCCGTGGCCGTGGAGTCCTCCAATCCGATCAAGTCCTCTGGTCCGATCCAGCAACTAGACCCATTGTGCAACAGTTGATGAGTCCAAGAAGCACATTCAACGCTGAGTTTGCTAGGGCTATGGTCAGGATGAGTAATATTGGTGTGCTTACCGGGGCTAACGGTGAAATTCGTAGGGTTTGCTCCGCAATTAATTAATTAAACGATTAAACTCAGTGGTATGAATCTTATGATAAAAGTTCATAGCTGGATAAGTACTTGTTTCGAGTGTGGCTGGTTTCATAATAAATAAATTAATAGAAAACGACATAATTAAACCTAAAGTGGATTGATGAAAAAGTGGGCACTATAAGATGTCCGCATTCGATTTCTTTTGTTTTTACTTGGTAATATTATTAAAATGTCTTTTAGAGAAAAGAATAATAGAATGAGTTTGAATCTATTTTATCTTCTTATATTTTATAATTTATGTTAACAACGAGTAGACTTCCGATGGTAATGTTCATGGACCTCTTTTTCAAACTTCGCTAAGCTTATGAAACTTACTTCAATAGATTGCGTCTCTTTTGATTACATGTCCTCTTATATTTGGAGAAGTAAAAGGCTAAGGGTAAAGAAAAAATGAGCTGAATTAAACAGAATTTTGGACTACTACGAAATGGCATTTGTATTGAATGTATAGTCACATTCGATGTATATATATATTTCAGAATGATGCGTTCTTAACTATGTATTCTGATAAATATTTTAAGAAAATTTTGAATGTCCCTTTTGTGTTACTATCCAAACTTAATTATGTATAAAAATGTTGTTGGGAGAAAAAGAAATAATCAACTATCATTAATTTTTTTTTAAAAAAACTATCATTAAATATCTGGTCAAATATTCTAGTCTCTTATAAATTTACAAAACATATTTGTTGGTCAAATTTCCACGATCTCTATAATTTTAAACCCCAATTATTTGTTGCATTCAAAATTTATGCGGTCTTGGTACTCCACATCGATGCATACGCATAACTTCTGCCGTGGTTGCTTTGATGCAATTTTGTGCACGGCTGTTAGAAATTTGTATAAAATATCATTACATTACGGTGGTACTGGTGCACATACATATACAATAGTCAGAAATAAAACCCGTGCATAATATCAAATGATTCGTTAAAGTCTCGTGTTAACCAGTCAAGGATTTCTGATTTAGGTTATATATATGTATGGTTGAAAATAAAATAAATAGAGAATACTGTTTTTGCTAACAAAAGACGTTTAACTTTATGAATTCATTCACTAAGGTAAATACTAAAGCATAATAAGTCAATGCAATAACAACAACAAAAAGAGCCAAAGAAGAGAGGTTAAATTTAAATCATGTATATGATCGGGCAGTTTAGGCTTATCTTCATCTTTGTCACTGACATTTTTCCCATGCAGATGTTTTGATAAACTTTGTCAATCCTATATAGGTTATTATAATTAATAACTTAGTATGGTATATGTACGCGTATTAAGTTTGACATATATTAAGTGAATGTATTAGCTGTATTGAGATAAGACCGAGCAAGCAATTCTTTTCACACTTCTAATCATTTATTACATTTTTGAACTGATGCTTATCACCATGTTCAAGAAAAGTGACTTGGAGAAGAACGGGATTATTTTAGATATTTGGATTTTCAAAACTCGTATGTGTGTGTTAAGTTTTTCTATATGTAACAGTGATTTTGCATATGACTGTAATTATATTTTAGTCCTAGCAATTTATTTTAAAAATAAACGGTAAGATGGCTTGGTTGGCTGCTTCACGCGTCTTGTGTCGTCAACTCAATATTTTGATTTGAAACTAAAAACTCCAAAACATTTTTCCGTGTAAAAGGTCAATTATTTCAACGATTCCATTTATATTCTACAGTTTCCTGTCCAATTATTTTTGATAATAATTTAAAAGAACGCCACAATCCAATCGAGTCACAGAGTCTATCGAAATTGCATATCTCCACCACCACCCCTAAAATATATATATATATAATCACTAGTATTTTTATCATCTAAAATATAGAAGTCGCTAGAAATTATGAAATTCTTGAAAAACAGAATTCCAAAAATATCCAAAAAACCATGCGTTCATGTGTTTCAATCAAATTGCTATGAGCTACTCCATGAATTTATTTCCTATTATTTTGTGGCAACAGTTTATTATGAATAGGAGTACTTATTATCTTTAACCTAATATTTTATCATAAATATCTTGGTAAATATTTTCTAATTTTGATTAGTACTTCTCTTGATTTGTACCAACATTAGTAAACTGGCAATTGATACAATAAAACATAATTAATCGACAGAGCCATATAGTATTAGCTTTACCGATTAAATAGTAATATACCAGAGCAGTTCTAAAGTCATGCTCATGAAGTATAGTATACGGCTTTAAACATTATAATTTGATTTCGACCATTTTTTGATAAAAGTTCATTTAATCTATAATACATTTTACTTAGGAAGCAAAACAAATCAGTTAACTTATTTTCAAAGATAACTATGTTAGTAATATGTTTTAAATTAAAAAGCCCTTTTTTCAAAAAAAAAAAAAAAATCTCTATCGACTAACCAAACAAGAAATTCCTTTTACTCCTATGTTTTTAGTAAGATTTCAAGACTAGAAAGGACAATGGTAATTGAGAAGATTATCCAGAAAGAATACTTTTTTGGGTAACTTCTTTTAAACAATAATTGTGTCATCAATAATTATGCAAGTGATTGAATAATTGATGTTGACCAGTGACGACTGTCGTGGAAGATGTAGTTTTTTTTTTTGGGGTAAAATTGGAAGCTGTAGTTTTGAAGTAATTACCAGAGAAAATGGCAAAAAAAATCGTCTTATCTATATGCTCCTGTTTTTTTTTTTTAATTTATACATCTTCAAATGCAATTGATTGTTTTTATTACGGTATTGTAAGAGTTTATGAACAAATATTTTACTGACAGAACGTAAAAATACGTAGTATTATTCCGTAAACAAACATTAGCTAACAAGACAGATAGAGCTGTACCACTCTCGTAGCCAAATATTCATAATATTTAATTTTAGTTCTTCATTCTCTTGCGTTGCGTTTAAATTAACGCATAGTGACTGTTAATTAAGCAATGTAACCATAGATCCATAAATCTTCGGTGGACGATTATGATGTTCTTAATGTATTAGTATAATCATATCAAGACAATTATACAAAAATGCGTATTATTTACACTAGTTTAGTTTTGATATCTAATCTATTAAAACAGAGGGGATGATTGGTTGGGGCTGTAGATGATTTAGATAACCAAAATTTAGTCTACAGCTATATATGTCAACTAATCGAGCTTTGCTTTCCTTAAAAAACTCACAGCAAAAAAATCTCTGAAAAATCAAAATATGGCTGTAGAAAGCTTTATTTTCAGAGCAAAAAATTAGTGCTTTAGAAATTTACAGCAAGGAAAGCTACAGCAAATAAATCTACAGATTAAATTCTACAGCAAAAAATATAAAGCTACAGCACTTACCAATCATTCCCAGAGTCTTATTTTTTATCTACTCGTAACAAGTCATACTAGGACCATCTAAAAATTACTTAATATGACATATTTCATTATTTATATTAATAATAAAACAAATATAAATAGAAATTTATTTTTAAGTATAACAAATTCTGTTGAGAAATAATCTAACAAAATCTTACCAACCTTCTAAATATTTTTATAAAATAACACTTAATTAATTTCGTAAATACTAATATAACTTTATAATTCAATGTTAATTAAAAATTTATTATAAAACAAGAAAATAAAATTCTATACTATTTTTTATATATTTTAATTATATTATGTATTATATTAAAATAGAAGTACTATGTGAATTAAATATGGGTAAATTTATCTATTTTATTTTTAAAATAGTTTCATTTAAATAAATTATCACTCATCATCAAAATGTGTTAAAATTCGTAAACTATATTATATTTTTTAGAAAAATAAACTTATAAACATAAATTCATTAACATATGTTAAACTTTTATATCTACAACTACATATTATTTTACTTTTTTTATTTTGAAACTCTCAACAATATATTGTTTAAAAAATAATAATATACAAAAATATAATAGTTTATAACTAACCTTTAGTTCATATACTATTTAAAAATATGTTATTAGAAAACTATGAAATTTTAATTATTCATTCAAAATATTAATGATAAATCAAATTTTAATTATAAATTTAGTATTTATATTAATTATAAACATATTCTGAGAGATGTATAAAAATCTTACCGAAATTAAAATTATTTATATAGAATAATGTATTAATTTAGTAACAAAAAAATTTCGAAAATCATATAATCTCCCACCTCAAATATAGTTGTGTAATTTTCTAAACAATTTTGACAAAATATAAAATTTTAAAAATAAGTATGCAAACTTAAAATGATAATGTTTTAAATTTTTCAAATGGTATAATCATAGATAATAAAGAATAACTTCTTGAAATGTAACACGAAAAAATAAACTATGTTATAAAAATTAAAGTAATCTAATATTTTGAAGTATTAATTTAATAACAAAAAAAAACTTAATACCATAACATCCAAAAAATATTCTAAATCAATAAAATTTAATAAAATAATATGATGGATGCTACCATGTATACAATTTACTAAAATAATAGGTTTATATTCACAATATATAACACTAAAATTAAAATTATATACTTAAAATGTTTATAATAAATCAAAAGTATACATTCATAAAATGAAAAATATCCGCACGAATGTGCGGGTCAAAATCTAGTAATATCTTAAAAGTTCTTTTAGGAGTCAGAATCAATGCGGCCTAAAAAGGTCGATAATATATAGTATGCTGTGGAAATATGGAATGATCCCGAGAGTCCGCACATCTTCTATGATCATTCGATTTTATGCTTGATTATATAAGTGTCGAATGTAACAAGTGTTTAAAATAAAACTAAGCTATGTATAATTATCTTTGCTTATTTATGTTTTATCGTCTTCTATATAAAAAAGTATATAGTACAATTCGTATGCAAAAATTATTTTGAAATAACGGAGCATACTTGCCGTTAACAAAAAAATAAAACGAAGCTTAATTTATAACATTTGAGTAATAAAATTGTAAAGGGAGTTGAATATGACTTCCACAAACGAAATAAAAAAATTGTGAAAGTCAATAAAGGCTCAAAGAATCAGTTTGAATACACTGTTCAAAAATGAATCTAATCATTGGTGGAAATGATTAGTGAATTAATAATAACATTGCTGTGGACTTTGACAATAAATAAAATAAAAAGCGAGTCAATGATCTTACAAATAATAATTTAGCTATCTGGTTTCAGTATAATTTTTCATTCTTTTTATTTCACAACTAAATATTATAAACGTTGTTAAGATTTTCATACTTTTGTCGAATTTTTTTTTCTCATTAATAAATTCTTAAATAACTGTAATTTCTTATCAAGTTAAAATTATTATAACAGAATTATCTATTTGGTAAGAATTTTTTATATTGTATTTCAGATTCATAAAAGAACCCAAACTAATTCATAAAAAGAGATGCAATCTAACTCTTTCTCTAAATATTCAAATGAAACCTAAAACATTGTTTCATATATCCATGTAGCATGAATTGTGTTGATGTGAATTCAAACTCAGTTTATTTAAAATTTTGTTATCTTTCTGTCTGAATTTGGGTGATTTGTTTGAAATTTACTATCGGGAACGCCTAAATCGTTCAGTGGAGTTATTTTCAGCATGTTAAAATATGACATCATATTTTTTCAAATCATCAAACAAAATATTTCTAATTGTATACATTTTTGGGTGAAAATACTCATTTGTATACATTTTGTAAATGCTATGAGTCTGTGACTAACACTATTGTGTGGTCAGTAAATTCTTTTGTTGAAAGGGACCAAGTCTAAGCATCGTTATCTTGCTCTCCCGTTTGATTATCCTTTGAAAAAGTATGCACAACACTTATTCATCCTCAACGTATTACATTTAGCATAGTCCATAACTTCTTTTCTTACCTGTTAATTACAGGGAGTTTGGACCTTAGATCATAA
This sequence comes from Brassica napus, assembly GCF_020379485.1. Taxonomy (NCBI): domain Eukaryota; kingdom Viridiplantae; phylum Streptophyta; class Magnoliopsida; order Brassicales; family Brassicaceae; genus Brassica; species Brassica napus. The sequence goes on along the minus strand of NC_063435.1, from coordinate 28,869,256 downwards.
TCGCTTCCACAACCCGAAAGGCCGAAACCAGTCTTTACTGATACCATTTATAGCATAAAGTATTTTTTACCGGATTTTGAATCAAAAACACAACGTCACCAATACATGCGCTTAAACCAACTGACTTACCATAACTAGTGGTCTTTTAGTTCATAACTTACAAATATCATCTTTTTACATACAGATATTATCTTTAATTACATCAACGATCATTATTAAATATATAAAGTTGTATTATTTTATTTTACTATCCTGAATACTTAATTTATTATAAAGATTTATTAATGATTAGAAAATAATACAAACAATTGGTGAATTTGAATGATAGGTTAAACTATATTTTGAAAATGATATATAATGTTTCAAACTATTTAAAATAATATGTGTAAAACTTTTCTAATCTAACTATATATACCATTGTGAGAAATTTTAAAGTTCAAATCTTAAAATAACAAGAGAAATTAAAAAAAAAATTGGAATCGGAAGTTTTGTAAATAAGGCCAGTTAAAAAAAGGGTTTGTAAATATGAATAGGGTATGCTAATATATAGAGTACAGTTCCGAAGATAGTCCAAATTAACGATTAGTAAATAATACAAACAATTGGTGAATTTGAATGATAGGTTAAACTATATTTTGAAAATGATATATAATTTTTTTTTTCTGAAAAAAGGGCTTTTCAAAAATGATATTTAGTGTTTCAAACTATTTAAAATAATATGTGTAAGACTTTTCTAATCTAACTATATATACCATTGTGAGAAATTGTAAAGTTCAAATCTTAAAATAACAAGAAAAATAAAAAAAAATTGGAATCGGAAGTTTTGTAAATAAGCCCAGTTAAAAAAAGGTTTGTAAATATGAATAGTGTATGCTAATATATAGAGTACAGTTCCGAAGATAGTCCAAATGCGGTTTGCTTGAATGATTTAAATAAAAAAGTCTGATATTGCGACCGACATTAACATATTCAAATTCAAGTTAATTTCTTACGTTTTTCAATTAAATAAAATATATATTTTAGAAAAATACTCTGTTGATATAAAAGCAAATCAAAGACCACAACTTCATTAAAAAATACAAATTAAATATCCATACAACTTGTAATATAACGGCCAAACACGTTTTTTCATCAGCAAAAAAAAAGGAATTTCGTCAGCAGAAAATCTACATATATAAATGCAGCCGGCTGTCAGTATAATATAATGACTAGAGCTTGATCCTTGATCCGCGCGGATATTCATTTTTGGTTTGCAAAAAAAAATATTTATCTTATATAAATGGTAATATATATTTTTAAAATATATATATATATATATATTAAATAATTATTTAATATATTTCTAAACACAGTCATTTTAGAATTTATAATGAATAATTTTATTTTATTTTTTGATCCGTCAACTGTTACAATCCTATTTATAAAATATATTCGTGTGTTCGTGCAAATGTATTTTTTATGGATCAAAATTTTAATGTAAAATAAAATGGTTTTCTATTTTTATATTTGATTTATACGATTAAATAATTTAATATATTATTTAAAATTTTGTGGTTTATATTATGTATTTTTATAACACTTTTATGTTTTTTGGACATAGTTAATATACCAAAATAAAAAATAACCACCCCGTAATAATAAAATCTTGTTATATTTTTGACATTGATTAAGTATAATTTATTATTTATCCAGATTATAGGAAACATTTTTTAAATAAATAAACATAATTTGTTATATTTTATTTTATGAAAATACATTAATTAAACTATAAAAGACAAGAATACTAAAATGTAGGTAAATTTATTATTTCAGTGGCATTCAAATGTAAATAACTTTGAAAACTAAGGGGCAATTTATATTGGTATTTATCTTTTAATAATAGAGATATAATGTAATGGTATTACTCGTAATAACTTTATTTAAATGGAAGTGATTAACTAACTAAAGCCAACGTTAACCCTATCCTCGTAATGACTTTATTTAAATGGAAGTGGTTAACTAACTAAAGCCAACGTTAACCCTATCCTCTTTGTTTTGCACCTTCCTCATGCACAAGCCTCTTGTCCGATAGTTCAAAGATTCCATGGCGGTGAATACTTTTAAATTTTTAATTCTTCATCACACTCTTAATAGTATACGTGCTAATCCAAAATTACGCGAATATTATTTTAAAACTAACATACCAGACAAAATTAATCATTTTAAAAGGTCAACTATGCCTAGTATATAATTTCATTATCCTTTTAACTACAGAAATGTTTTGAACTTCTGACCCAAAAAAGATTTAAATCCAATATTATCCTCACACAATTGATCGAGCTAATCTATATATTATTTGCATTGACCCAAATAAAACATCTCACTGTAGTACCAACGGGTCTAGGAGATTTGCATTTTAAGCCAATTCGTTTATATTTTTCAATAAATTAGTTGTTCTTTAATAACAAAAGTCACATTTTTTTAAGTCATATTTTAGGTTAATTGTAAATCCATTAATCAGCTACAAAATTTGCAAATCTCACTAAATGAATCAGAAAAAACACTAACCGAGTTCTTTACTTAGCTACATATCATCTGATTATAACGAAGATAGCTTCGCTCACAAGGATACAAGAGAACAATGAAAATATGTATTGTTCAATGGACCGACTCGTCTACATCATAATGCAACTAACTGTTATTTAATGATTAACTATATCAACTTATAATACTAATATAATTCCCATAAATTCCGGCGTCGTGTGCCGAACTTGCTCGTCAGAATTCTTATTCCCAAGACTTTCTGGCCTATATATACAACCCTTTAATCCGAAACTCAAAACACAGCACACAGAGCAAACAATAACAACTCTAACAAAGCTCAAACACTTTCTTGATTAGTATTATCAGAAACACAAAATGGGTCGTGGTTATAATCTACTATTCATTCTAGTAACGTTTTTAGTATTGGTTGCAGCAGTAGCTGCACAAGGAAACAGTGGCTCGAGCCGTCGTGTTGGTCAGAGACCGCGTGTCGGGTTCTATGGAAATGGATGCCGAAACGTTGAGTCCATTGTGGCATCGGTGGTTCGCAAACATGTCCAGTCTAACCCGGCTAATGCACCCGGGATTTTGCGTATGCATTTTCACGATTGCTTTGTCCGTGGCTGCGATGGTTCGGTTCTTCTCGCTGGTAACAACACGGAGAGAACCGCTGGTCCAAACCGTTCATTGAGAGGGTTTGAAGCTATTGAAGAGGCTAAGACTAGGCTTGAGGCTGAGTGTCCTGGAATGGTTTCTTGTGCTGATATCCTTACCCTTGCTGCTCGTGAGGCCGTTGTTTTGGTAACACATTTTTAAATTAGTTATTTTGGTTTAAATAGTTACACGCACGTATAAATATATAAATATCTAACGTATTGAAACTTGGGTGATGCAGACTGGTGGACAAGGCTGGCGAGTGCCATTGGGACGTCTAGACGGCCGAATTTCGCAAGCCTCGGACGTGATCTTACCCGGACCAAACGATGCCGTGGACAAGCAGAAGCGAGACTTTGCTGCTAAAACTCTCAACACGCTAGATCTCGTAACCCTTGTTGGTATGTTGTCATTACATTCAATTTTTAATGCAGTTCTGTTGCCAACAAACATGAATTGACACTGACAAAGCAAAAATACTTAGAGAAAAAACATGATTGAGACAAATGCATATATTTAAATTATGTGAATAAATAATTTTAAATCTCTTAGATCCATATTTATATAGTTTCAAAATTCATTAGTTTACGAATTTTTTTTTGATCTTATATAAAAGGTTTTCCTTATCGTAAAAGATATATTATACCGTGTAAGCTTTTAGAAAAATCTATACTCGTTCGATCGAACGAATGTACCAAGATATAAGTCACTTCATAATTAACAAGTTGATCTGAATCGTTATAAAACATTTGGTACGTATCAAATCGTAAATAAATTTCATGTTGATTTGGACGCATTCAAATTCCAACTAGCTCATGCTAATTTAACGAGTTTTGGTTTCACTAGGCGGGCACACAATAGGAACAGCTGGTTGCGGTTTGGTAAGAGGCAGATTCTTCAACTTCAACGGCACAGGACAACCCGACCCATCAATCGATCCAAGTTTTGTACCATTGGTTCAGGCTAGTTGCCCTCAAACCGGAGACGCATCAGCCCGAGTCGACTTAGACGAAGGTAGCGCTGGCAGCTTTGACACATCGTTCCTAAGTAAAGTGAGGTCAAGCCGCGTGGTTCTCCAATCCGATCTCGTCTTGTGGAATGACACCGAGACTCGAGCCATCATAGAACGCTTCTTAGGCTTACGCCGACCACCCTTGAGGTTCGGAACAGAGTTCGGGAACTCGATGGTCAAGATGAGTCTTATAGAAGTTAAGACAGGATCAGATGGGGAGATTCGTAGGGTTTGCTCTGCGATCAACTAAGAAAGTGAATTAAAGCACAACATGCACGTGTGGTTTGGTTTAATTTAATGATTTGGTTGCTTAATAATAATTAGTTTGATACAATAAGCTTGTGATTGGCATTTTGTGGTTGATGGTTACGTTATAATTATTCAAGTGTAAGATTTATATTATGTAACATGAATGAAATAAATAAAATTGTCATTTGTTTTTTTTTTTCACTCTATAACGTAAGGTGGTTTGCATGAACGAATTATCAAAGGAATGAACATTTTGATTACGTTAGATTAATGGAAACTAAGCTTAGCAATGATTATCAATTCATAATTAACTTTCAAAGTTAACAGCTTCCTTATATTGTAGTCTCTTTTAGACTTTTGGAACCCGAAAGTCCTAACTCCAAACAATCAAGCCTGTGATCGGTCATTATATATGATCAACGTACTAAACCATCATACAACAGTGTAAAACCACAACGATTCTACATTGCTTGTCTCTAATTCAACTACACATAAACCTACGTAAACCAAAAGAATCTCAGAACTAACAATTTGTTTATTATGGGGCAGTTTGGAAAGATGATGGAAGTTATGGGGTGGATTTGTTTTCTGTATTCTTTTCAACGGGCCACGAAGGGAGTTACAATTTAAGTGATCTTCGGACATACGGCCCAATCAAAATAATAATCATTATTTTCACATAATAACTTCATTGCACTTTAAATTTGATAGATACAAACAAAACATTCTTTAAGAAAATGAAACCATCCAAACATGGAAAAAGGTTCCGCCAAGACGTTATTAATGATACTATTGATAATGCTATAAACTTTTTATAACCAGAAAATCCCATAGCAAAACTTATATGAAGACTTTTTTTACAAAATTGTTTAGTTTATATGTAGATTTAAAAAGAGAGTGATCATGTTCGCACACGAAATCTGGAAAACATATGGATAAAAAATTTCAGCGATTTACTAATCTAAACATAACAACTGAAGGTAAAATTTGGTTAGTACTAAGACCATCTCCAATGTATTTTGCTATTTTTACCTCTAAAATATGGGAACTCTATAATATAGGTGAGATATACTCTAATTTATTCTCCTAAAATAGCAATCTCTAAAATATAGAGTAAAAAATAGAGGAATGCTATTTCTTCCTCTATAAATAGAGGAAAAAATAGAGATCTCTATTATAGAGGAAGAAATAAAAGTGGGTTGAAGCAATTTCACCTCTAAATGCTATTATAGAGGTGAAAATATTAATGGGTTGGAGATGCTCTAAGTGATATAAATGTACCTATTAATCAATGTCTACTATCTTTTCGATATTATGTAGGTTGTGAAAGAGCTGTAGTGAACTTATATTAGCTCAAAACATAATCACATAGGAAGAAACTTCAAAGAGACTCACTGAAGATGTAACTAATGTGTACCAAGTTTAGATACTAGTACTCAAAGGTTAACACAACTATATTTAAGAATAGCTTGACTTCATGGAAAAAAAGTGAAGGAACATTTGTTTTTTATTTCAACCGTTGATATTCTTCTTACAGATCCGCATAGTTTCGATACTGTAATCTTTACACGTCGACCAGATCACCAACAAGAATCTCTTACTTTGGGAAATAAGATCTGATGCTTTTAACATACAATGGAAAATCATCCTATACAAGTATGTGTACAGATGCATGTCTTGAGGTAAAGAGTAGAGTAACGCAATACATATGTCACATTTATTATCCTCCACCTTCCAAATTAAATTGCTTTTCTATTTAGGTGAATCGTGCAGATTAAGTAACGTATACCTCTATTTGTTATTTTTGGAGTGTCACTACAAGAAAACATCGGGATACTGAGGGAAAAAATCGTCGGTATGTCGTCGGAATAACGCTATTCCGAGGACATACCGACGAAAAAAGTCCTCGGAAATAACTCCTCAGAAATTCATAATTCCTCGGAATTCCGTCGGAATTTTCCGACGGAATTCCGAAGAAACAAAATTCCGAGGAAATTCCGAGGACACGAAGTTCGTCGAAATCCTCGGAAGTTTCGACGAAATACCGAGGGAATTCCGATGGTCCAATCCTCGGAAGTTCGTCGAAAATACCGAGGGAATTCCGATGGTCCAATCCTCGGAAGTTTCGACGAAATATTTCTCGGAATGTTTATCGGAAAATACCGAGGAACAAATGTTCCTCGGACTTTTCCGAAGAACTTTCTTCCCTCGGAATTTTCCGAGGGAATGGAGTTCCTCGGAAAATTCCGAGGAACTTATTCCCTCAGAAAAGTCCGAGGAACTTATAGTTCGTCGGAATTTGCCGAGGGGAGAAAGTTCCTCGGAATTTTCCGAGGAACTCCATTCCCTCGGAATTTTGAAATTTTTTTTTTTTTTTAGGGATTGTAAACAATTTAGTGAAAAATTATAGTGATGGCCGGTTCTAAAATTTTAGGGATTGTAAACAATTTAGTGAAAAATTATATACATTTTTTTTTATAAATTTGAATATTTACATATATATATATATATATCTATATATATATATATTTATATAACTTTTCTTAAATTTTGAGGATCATAAACCAGTGTTTGCAATAGCCTATCCATTAAGACCGCCCATGGGTTTAATTTGTCTTTAGAAGCTGGTTTGTGATTATCTCTATGAGTAAATCAACCTATTTTCCGGCCCTGAATTGAACTATAGGGGTTAAGGGAGGTGGAAAGTCATGAAAATCTCCACTAGTCCAGTGTCCAATACCCATTTGAGAACTTAATAAGTACATTTGTTTCACTAAGAGCATCTCCAAGGGAATTCTATTTTTTCCTCTATAATTTACACTAAAATAGAGTAACTCAATTATAGAGTTGAATTTGCTCCAATGATTCACTCTATAATAGAGTTACTCTATAATAGAGTGAAATATATAGTAATCTTATTTTTTTACTCCAAATATAGAGTGAAAAAACTAGAATACTCTATATTTCACTCTATTATAGAGTAACTCTATTATAGAGTAAACCATTTGAGCAAATCTAACTCTATAATAGAGTTACTCTATTTTAGAGTGAAATATAGAGAAAATTATAGTGTAGCATTGGAGATGATCTAAAATAACAGTAAATTGTCCATAATAAATGATTAAGTATAAATGACACAATAATTCACCATTACATGGAATCACGTAATATCCACCCGCAACCACATAAAAATTGAAAGTATCTAATCTCAACTGAATTCAGAGTTTTGAAAATAAAACCTTTCCTTCAATGAAGTTTGACATTTTCAACAAAGTATGAAGAAACACAAACTAATCAAAATTTTCTTCATAATGGTTAATTATTATTTTGCACTTTAAACTTCAATTATAAAATAGTGTACACACAGATGGAAATTTTGGCAAAAAGTATACTGGATTTGGGTTTAAAATTTTTAATTAATCCATTTATATTTTTGTAGTAAGAAAAAAAGCTAATCAAGTTTCTTGAAATATACCAAAAAATAAAGTGACATACAGTAGTAAGAAAACAAGAAAGGAAAGATGAAAGGCCAGATTCTCTTCGTATAGACCCCACGATCACGCATCCATATGAAAATGCATGACACATACACAAAACGTAATCGTTAATGTGCAACACCCAAAGCAACCGACCTACAAATACCCCCTTGCCCTTTCTTCTTCTTCTCCTCTTTACTCTTTAAAGTCTCCGCCACACACTTATCCATTAAAACTCCTCTCATACAATGGCCACTTCCTTCTGTACCTTGACACCTTTTCTTTTCATCCTCCTTCTCTCCATCTCCTCCGTTCTTGAAGCAGCTCATCACCACACGGCGGCTCCAGCTCCGGCTGTAGACTGTTCGATGCTCATACTCAACATGGCTGATTGTTTGTCCTTTGTTTCCGCTGGAGGCACGGAGGCTAAGCCGGCTAGTTCTTGTTGCAACGGGCTTAAGACGGTGCTTAAGACCGACGCAGAGTGTCTATGTGAGGGGTTTAAAAGTAGTGCTTCTCTAGGCGTTACTTTGAACATGACTAAAGCAGCAACACTCCCCGCTGCATGCAAGCTTCACGCTCCTTCTATGGCTGCTTGTGGATGTAAGATCTATTATTTTATTAATTTTTTTGTATTTTTTCATTTCTTAGATTCTTTTTGATTTTATAGATCTATGGTTGTATCCTTATTTTTTCATCATTTTTAGTTTATTTAAGAATATTTTTTTGTGAATTTGTACTGATACTGTTTTTTCATTTGTTTTTTATTTTGTTGGCAGTGTCCGCCGCTCCTACTATGGCTCCAGGTACTTTATATTTCTCCTTTGTTTGATTTTGATTATTTTTTACTCTTATTTTGTCTCATGCAATGTTGTTTTCTGTTATTAAATGCTAAATGAATTTTTATTTTATTTTATTAGTTGATCCTTTTGAGACCATCTGGGTTCTGTACTTCCGTTTATATTTTAGAACACCTACAGTCGCTAGCTTATACATGTGACCATGACATGACGAAGGATTGTGTGGATATATAAAAAATCTTTAATAGACTTTCATTTTTAGGTGTTTATGTGATTAAACAAAGTTTCTTAACCTGGAGTCATTATTTTGACCAGGTCTTGCTCCAGGAGGAGCTGCTGTAGCTGCTGGACCCAACTTAAGTTTTCTAGCTCCAAACCCATCTCCAGGGAACCACGGATCTTCCTTGCTTCCCTTCTCCTTCACCACCATACTCAGCACTATGTTCTTCGTATTGTTCTTGTCTCGTGTCTAGATAAAAGCCTTATTCACCAGCCCGATTTGGTTGTATGAAATGGCTTTGGGTTTAATTTGGGTTTTCATGACTTTAGTTTTGCGTGTTTTTCGAGTATTCTGTTTCAGACCATGTCGGGTTTATGTTCGTAGTTTTACTATTTAGTTATGTTTCACATTGGTCCTTTTTATCTAAGAGCATCTCTGATTACTCTTATATTGATGGTTACTTGTTAAATTTTTAGTTTTCCTAAAACAATTCCTTTGGTTAAATTTGCTTACATATTATAATTGGTTTGTAGCATTATGCACCATGTTCAAGTAATTCAATAAGCGTAAGTGGAAACATTAATCTTTCATTTTCTGGGCTGTAGAACTTTTTAATCTAACTGCAGTGATTAGTTTAATAATAGCTTATCAGATTCGAAATTCAAAAGCATGTAATGATTAATCAACTGTCCGTAATCACACGATTATTTCCCACGTAAATTTTCAACTCTGCTCCCGCGAACTTTCCAGCGCACGTTAGTTCCCTTCCTTCACCAAGACAAAAAAAAAATAATAAATAATTAAAAAATAATTAAACAACGAGAAGAAGTTAAAAAATAATTTAAAAGTATTGCAAACAATAATTACTCTCTCTCTCTCTCTCTCTCTCTCTCTCCCATCAACAGACGACGACGACGACGACGACAATAACCGCTTCCGGCAGAGTCAACGGCGATCGCTTCTCGCCGTTTCAGCTACTTCTTTCGAATTGATCTCTCTCCAAGCTGACAATCTCGGAGACGACGAAGACCAGATCATCGTTCAAATCAGCTGATCGTTACGTTCCTTCTCCGTGAGATCAGTTCAGTCTCCGGTTAAAACTCCCGATCGCCTCCGGTTTACGCCGATTCGATCGAGTAAGATTCGAGTAATCTCTATTCCATCCGGTTTATCTCGGTTAGGTTAGCCTAAGCGCTTCGATTGAGCTTTGAGTTGGTTACAGAGAAGCGATTAGGTTTTTAGGAGTGAAGGTTTACTGAGAATCATCCTAGGGTTTAGAGACTCGATTCGTTTAGATCCGTCTCGGATGATTACGCGAAGCTGATCAGAATGACGATGGGACGGTTTCTATCACTCGTTCGAGGCGACTCATCCGAGTCGCCTCGTGAGATTACCTCACCGAGTAACCTCATCTCCGAGTCCGCTGGCTCCAATGGTTGGCTTATTAGGTTCTTCGATTCAGCTTTCTTCTGTGAGTGGATCGCTGTTAGTTACCTCTACAAGCATCCTCACGCTGGTGTTAGAGACTACTTATGCAATAGGATGTATACGCTTCCTTTATCAGGTATCGAGAGTTATCTCTTCCAGATTTGTTATATGATGGTGCACAAGCCGAGCCCCTCGCTTGATAAGTTTGTGATTGATATCTGTGCTAAGTCGTTGAAGATTGCGTTGAAAGTGCATTGGTTTTTGTTGGCTGAGTTGGAGGATTCGGAGGATAGTGAAGGGATTGGTAGGATTCAAGAGAAGTGTCAGATTGCTGCTACTATTATGGGTGAGTGGTCTCCTCTTATGCGTGTGCAGAGTGAGGTTTCGACCCCTGGGAGTAAGAATCAGGTGTTGAGTAGGCTTTTGTCGTCGAAACAGAAGCTCTTCTCTTTGAAGTTGTCTCCTCCTATGCAGAAGTCTTTGTCGTTCTCGCCTTCGCCGGGGAGCAGCGTTCAGGATGATGGTAGTCAGTTACCTGCTGAGGACAGTAAGATTTTTAAGAAGCTTATCCCGAGTCCTAAAGTCAGAGATGCGTTGATGTTTAGAAAGTCAGGTGAGAGAGATGATGAAGAGAGTGAGAAGGAAGGGTTTTTCAAGAGGCTGAGGAGGGACAGCAAAGGTGAGGGGGATGAAGCAACGTCTAACTCGGAGGGTTTCTTTAAGCGTCTCATGAAAGATAATAAATCAGAAGATGAGGAGATAACGAACAGTTCCGAGGGGTTCTTCAAGAGGCTGTTAAGTAGTAAAGGAGAAAACGAGGAATTGACATCGAGTTCAGATGGGAATGGGATGTTTAAGAGGTTGTTACGAGATAATAAGGGTGATGAAGAGGATTTGAGTGCAAATTCGGAGAGTTTCTTCAAGAGGTTATTGCGAGAGAATAAAAAGGATGATGAAGAGTCAAATGCAAACTCAGAAGGGTTCTTCAAGAAACTATTCCGTGACAGCAAAACTGAGGAAGATAAAGTTCCTAAGGCAATTGATGATGAGGACAAAGATGGATTCTTTAAGAAACTTTTCAAGGATAAAGTTGATGACAAACGACATGCTGATGAAAAGAATGATACGGATGGAGCAGTGCTTGCTGATGATAAATCTGGTGAAGAAGATGAAAGGGAGGGGTTTTTCAAAAAGTTATTTAAGGAAAAGCCAGACGACAAGAAAGATATTGTCAAAGCCGATGACGGGAGTGAAAGCGAAGGTGACGAATCTCCAGAATTTTCTCTGTTCAAAAGATTATTCCGTACACATTCAGAAGACGCGAAACCTACTTCAGAAATTGAAAATACGAGCAATGGCATAGTTGAAAGCAGTCCTGGGACAGAGAACTTTTTCCGTAAATTGTTCAGAGATCGTGACCAGTCTGTTGAAGATTCTGAACTATTTGGATCAAAGAAGCACAAAGAGGTTTGCACTCATTTGACTTGTCCTTTGTGTTTCTATCTTATTGCAAATACTGGGTTTAGCTGCACTGCTTGATATTCGAGTTTCTTTCGATCCATATCTTTAGATTCCTTTGCCAAGATTTTTGTAGGATATAATCATAAATATCTGCTTCTTGTGAAATTTGCTTGACGCAAATGTTGGCTGAAACAGGGTGGTTGTCGACTGCAATTATTACTTATCTATACTGGACACTCTTTACTGTTATGTGTTCTTGATTCTGCGCATACCAATCTTTCTTATTATAACCATTGCAGAAGCGGCCAGGTTCACCTAAGCAGCAGGATGATACTACAGCTGGTAAGCCCCCACTACCAAAAAATACCGCTTCACAGTTCAGGAAAGGGGCTTACCATGAGTCATTAGAATTTGTACAAGCGTTATGTGAAACATCGTATGGTTTGGTAGATGTCTTTCCCATCGAAGATCGGAAAATTGCGCTTCGGGAGGTGATTATTACACTTGACTTTCCGTCTGGATGAATAATTTTAGACTGTTAAATTATAGCTTTGTAGCAACTGACCAGACTTCATGTTTCTTCTGTTTGGTTTTAGTCTCTCGCAGAGATCAATTTTCATTTATCTGAAGCTGAAACCACCGGAGGTATTTTCTGAAACTGGATCTTACGAGGAGATATTATTTAGAGGTTTACTTTATTTGTGTAGCTCATATCTACTTAGCCGGAATGCTTTATCTCAGTCACGTATGATTTTCTCTGAGAGAGTATGTGAAAAATTTACCCCGTTCTAATGTTACTGAGATCTAAATCATGTATCTTGTCTTACAAAAAGTAGTATATCCTTTTTATCATGTTTCTGCTGCTTATATAAGTCCAATGTCTGGTAGATGTTGGTCCTTGTTTTGGCTGATTAGATTTCCAGAACATATTGCAATCTTTCCACTCTTGTTTGGAGATTTTTCTCCCACTCTTGATTTCTCATTTACGATCTTATGATTTCAGCTTTTAGAAGCAGTTTAGATTCCTTTTTTTCCATCTACGTTAATGCTGTTGTGTAACTGTTTTTTTTACCAGATACTAATTTTTTTTCCTCAATAACCTTCCAGGAATTTGTTTTCCAATGGGAAGAGGAGTTTATCGTGTCGTTCATATTCCTGAAGATGAATCCACTCTTTTGAATTCTAGGGAAAAGGCGCCGTACATGATCTCCGTAGAAGTTTTGAAAGCGGCAACACCCAGGTAAATTTGAGAAATTTAAAATTTCTCAAAAGTAATACTTATCCACTGCTTCTTAAGAGTAATACTTATCTAGTACCTCTACTGGGAAGTTATTCTTTTTATGTCCTGTTTGTCTTACCGAGTGTAAAAATTTATATGATAGCCATCTCTCATTGTTCTTTTTTGTTTTCTGAAGCAGTGCTAAAGATACATCGATCTCCCAGAAGCTTTCTAGAGGGGGCATACCATTGGCCAACGGGGACGCATTTTTTCAAAAGCAACCTGCATGGGCTTATCCACTATGGACTACTCAGGAGGCTTATCGCAACAGTGCTGACCGAATGTCGCTATCCACTGCCCAAGCAATTGACCAGGCAATGACTCCTAAGCCCGACGTGAAGGTGAAACTTGTCAGTGTAAGCTTCTCAGTGGAGAGTTGTACTGCATCTCTTGAATCACTGAGTGATCCATTTGATGATGTCCTGGCTGAGGCCCCAAAAACTGGGCTAAACTCTGATCTTGAGTGGGTAAGGGTGGTCGTGACGGCTGACCCAGGACTTCGAATGGAAAGCATTCCTGATCCAGCAGTCCCACGTAAAAAGGAACATCGCCGTGTTCCAAGTACTGTTGCCATGGAGGAAGTAAGGGTGAGTATTTCTGGATCGATAACTTGTAGAAGGCAATTGCTTGTATGCTTTTGCCATTTGAATTCTATATGATACATGATGTACTTTTTCTAGTGGTGGAATTAACTATGATACTCAATTGAGTCGTTATTTTAGTGCATGTACTTGTTCTCGTCTTGTGCACTTCAGTTACTTACAGTTTGAAATTGTTGCATGTGTTCTATTTGTTATTCTTCCTCTACCCGTCATTAATCCTCAGTTTAATAATTTATGCAGGCTGCTGCAGCAAAGGGTGAGGCACCTCCAGGCCTTCCTCTCAAAGGGGCTGGTCAGGATTCTTCAGATGCACAACCAAGGGTAAATGCATGTTTAACAGATCTTCCTTTTCTTGTTCTGAATTTTGAACCGTCTATCTATTTTTTGTGATGTTCACAGGCCAATGGTGGAATGCTAAAGGAGGGTGATGCCTTATCTGGTGAACTTTGGGATGGAAAGCGAGAGAGAATTCGTAAAGCTTCAATATATGGAAATTTACCTGGTTGGGACCTGCGTTCTGTAAGTGCTGCATAAAACCATACCCTTTTATCTTTAGTATTAGTACATGGGGTTCCCTATCAAGTATATTCCTCTAAATTAAGTTCGTTGATGATGACTAGAATAGGTATTTGTGTCAACTAACGTGATATAGCAACCGAAGTTTTCTGTTATTGGGGTTGATACTGTTGATCTTCCATATGTAGAGGAGCATAACTCGTGATTCCAGATTTTTAAAAGGATATTAAGTTCCTGACCATATCATTTTTCTCTTTTAAACCTGCAACAGTGTAGACATCAAAGTATTGACTGATGCATGAGTCTTCGACGACTCTTTGAGAGGCCCATGATAGGCTTCTGCTTTCGATTCTCTGTAAAGCTGCATTTGATGTTATTTTTATTTGCTAACATTGAAAAGCTGATGTCAAAGGATTTAGATACTTTCCTTGCGTAATCTTTACTTAATTGTGTCCTTGTGTGCTGACCATTTTGCCATACGATACTTCTTTCTACCTCTGTTTTTAAAAGGCTGTAGATCTTCGCAGATCATTGTGAAGAGCGGTGATGACTGTCGGCAGGAACATCTTGCTGTGCAACTCATTTCTCACTTCTATGGTGGGTGATACTTTCTTATATCTACTAGTGTCTGTTAATATCCTATTTCCTAGGGTATGGTTCCTCATTTTTGTTTTTATGTCTTCTTATTCCGTTAAAGACGATTACATTTCCACCTTATAGAGAATTGTCTTGTCCATGTGCTAGATATATTCCAGGAAGCAGGTCTACCCCTCTGGTTACGTCCTTATGAGGTCTTGGTTACTTCTTCGTATACTGCCCTTATAGAAACAATTCCAGACACGGTAATTTTGAAACCAGAGCCCTGTTTAGTTGCTACGTTGTATCCTGTCATCATTTTCTTTCATCATTTTCTTACAATGGAAGCGTATGTAATAAGTGCCATTTTCCATTCCTGCAGGCTTCTATTCATTCTATCAAAAGTAGATACCCCAACATCACTAGCCTACGTGATTTCTTTGCTGCGAAGTATAAAGAAAACTCTCCTAGCTTTAAGTTCGCCCAGGTAAATGTACTGTTGAGGTAGATCGTAATAGTTCAATTCAACCAGGATGTTGGTTATTTTGTTTCATATAATAATTGACCAATTCTTAGCTTCTTGTGCCGTATGCCATTTTATGTATATAACCTTCCGAGATGGCTTCTTTTGCAGAGGAATTTTGTTGAGAGTATGGCCGGATACTCTTTGGTCTGTTACCTTCTGCAGGTACATCTCTTAGCGGCCCCTTCTCTGAGTACAATGTTTATTCACCTATACGGGCATATTAGTGCGTTGTAAACAAAGGGATTTATAGGTTTTACATGTCCTGGTGCCGTTTTTATGTTTCATGAATAGCATGTTAAGGTGGTTTTAAAGGCTCATTTGCCCATGGTTTTCAATTGGTTGTAGGTAAAAGATCGTCATAATGGGAATCTTCTCTTGGATGAAGAGGGTCATATCATACACATTGATTTCGGGTTTATGCTTTCGAATTCTCCTGGTGGTGTAAACTTTGAGAGTGCTCCGTTTAAGTTAACTCGTGAACTTCTTGAGGTAAGAGATTCATTCTTTCTCTTAATAACAGATTGGTTTTCGTCCCTTCAAACTCCTTTGTGCTTAAATTTCATTGAATCCTTTAGTCCAAATTTATACCCAAAAAAACACTCTCGTCACAACTAGGTCATGGACTCTGATGCCGATGGGGTTCCAAGTGAGTTCTTTGACTATTTCAAGGTATCCACGTTGCTCTCTCCCTCTTGTCTCTTAATTCTATCTCTTAAGTCTCTTAACCTTTTCTGCGTATAGCTAATTATGTTGAAGAAGAGCATCTAATTGTCGATTGTTTTTAGGTGCTATGTATTCAAGGATTCCTTACATGTAGAAAGCACGCTGAGCGAATTATTCTCTTAGTTGAAATGTTACAGGTATCATCATAATCTCTTGCCTTCTTTATATGAACATGGAATCCTACATACTTATAATATGGTAACAAGCCTAGTTATTTTCCGTGTGAAATTACATATTCTGGTAACATCTTGATCAGGACTCGGGTTATCCTTGCTTCAAAGGTGGTCCAAGAACCATTCAAAATCTAAGAAAACGGTTCCATCTAAGCTTAACCGAAGAGGTAAAGCCTTTTGTTTTATGTCTGTTAAATTCAACTTCTCGCATGATCCACTGTTGGTAACGGTCTTTCTTTTCTTTTGATTTGGTTGGGGTCACGAAACCAGCAATGTGTCTCGTTGGTGCTATCTCTCATCAGCAGTAGCTTAGATGCATGGCGAACACGGCAGTATGATTACTACCAAAGGGTCTTAAATGGAATCTTGTGATGTTCCATCAGCGATTTTTACAGAGGTAACCAACATAATAAAGGGCTAACCCTTGGGTTCAAACGGCTAAAAACCATGCGTTTTGAGGAAACCCTTTTCTCATAGCTATACTAGCAAAGCAGAATCCTCCCAAAAGGCAGAAGAAAGAAAAAAGCCTTTAACCTGAAGAGAAGTAGATCAGTGTGAGTGGGTGAACAAACCAGTCGCACACTACAGTTTGTGTACAGAGAGATTTTACTTTTGCAGAGGTTTGATTGTTTTATCTTTTACTTTGCTTACTAGAGAGAAAAGAAAAAAGGGCAAATGCCTCAATTTTCTTACTCTTCCCAAAACAAAAACCCTTTTATAGAGATGACAACTGATGATGTGATATTATTGTATAAATCATGTATTATCTTTTGTTAAATTAGAATCTGAGCACCCAAAAGAAATTTGTGGAACATATAAGATACATTCCTTTGAAGTTGTGTATTTCCATGGATTCTTCCCTTTGAAATGATACTGTCATTATTATTAGTCTCTAATCAAAGGATACAAGAGTAAAGTCAACGATTACAAATGCCACAGTTACTTAACTCTGCGTTAGAATGGGTGTCTATATGTATCAAAGACAAAATACATGATATAAAGTCAAGGTAACAAAAGTTACTATTATTTCTGAAATATTTTTTTTCATTCGAGTTTTCACGGTAATATCGTTTATACCTTTAATAGATTAAATATATATATTAACTACAAAATAAAAATGGATTTAAACTATTTTGCCAAATAAATCATTAAAATTAATAATAATAAAATTATCCAAAATCTAAAAATATATTTTAAATTAAATAGATAATTCTTATATATACTGTGTTGTTTACAGAAAAATATCTTTTAATAAAAATGTTAAAATTTTAAAACAGAAAACACATTGATGGAAGCCACAGGGAGCAAGAACATCATAAAGCCAGTTTTTTTTTTTAATTTGCTTTCTATGCTCTGTACATTTTCTTGTTGTTCATTTCTTTTTATTCTATTAAGACAATCTTACAATGATGGAAGCTCTGTTTTTTAGAAGCACACATTGTTCTTTGTATGAAAGATAGACATGCCAAATGGAGTCAGTGGGCTAATCCTGATCAGGCTCATGATAACATGATATAACTGAGTTTGAAGCAGAGATTATGGATCTGAGGTGTAGAGACTAAAGAAAAGCTAACCACATAAACACTCAGAGAATATGAAAGACCTAAAACTTTCTTTAAGTAGTAAGAAAAGATTTGGACTTTTTGCCAATTAGGACATAAGTGAAAACTCACCTTATCCACCACTCTCCAACCACAATCCTTTATTACATTCACACGTCCACGTCATCATCATCCTCTTTCATCTCTAATACTAAATTCTAATCTCCTTTATCCTTCAGCCACCAATCAAAAACTCAAACGCTCTTGACTTTCTGAAGAAGCAACAGAGACAGATTTAATGGCGGCCATGAACTCGAGTGTTCTCACCTGCAGCTACGCAATCTCTGGTGCTAGCTCATCAGAGCTAAACCAAAAAGTGGGTTTGGTGAATTCATCGGTTGGGTTTGGCCAGAAGAAACAGACTGTTCCTGTGATCAAAGCAGCTCAACGAGTTGGTGGTGGTGATGATGTTAATGGAAGAAGATCCGCCATGATGTTCTTAGCTGCTACACTCTTCTCCACCGCTGCTGTCTCTGCTTCTGCTAATGCTAGCGTCTTCGATGAATACCTCGAGAAGAGCAAAGCCAACAAAGTAAAGTCTTGAAACGTTCTGAATCTTGAAATCTCTAAGAATGCAAATTAATGGTTTTATTTTTTGAAAATTATGGTTAATAAGAACTGAATGATAAGAAGAGATTGGCAACAAGTGGGGCAAACTTTGCGAGAGCATTCACCGTTCAGTTCGGAAGCTGCAAGTTCCCTGAGAATTTCACAGGATGTCAAGATCTTGCCAAGCAAAAGGTTATTCTTAAAACTCAACCTTTTCGTTCTTTGAGAGATAGACGATTCAATAGATTATGATGTTCTTCTTCATGTTTTTTTTTTTAATATATGCAGAAGGTACTATTTATCTCAGAAGATTTGGCGTTGGAATGCGAAGGCAAAGACAAGTTCAAGTGTGGTTCCAATGTTTTCTGGAAATGGTGATCATGTTTGTATCCATTCTTATGTAAACCCAACAATGTATCTATCTATCTATCTAGCTGTTCATCAAAGTTCTCATATCCATTTGAATCTACCGTGTTAAACACTAATAAGAGCCATTAGGAATTACATCTCACATTATTCTAACTTTACCATAGAACAACCTCAAGAACGTTACGAAGAAAAAAATTTGAATAGTACAAACACATAACTAAACTCATACTCGACCCTTAAAAAATAAAAGGAATTTCCTAAAGATTGAAAAAGAAATGATGATGATGATGATCATAACAAGGAGTTAAGACAAGAGCGTGTGTTTACGTACAAAAAGAGACCGACTCGAACTAAGTTTTTTTTAATCTCAAGTGGCGATAGCGTAAGTGAGAGTCTCTACCTCTTCGGGTCGCCAAATTGACTTTTGAACAGAAAGCAAACCTTCTTTTTCCTTCGAGTAAGTCATACGCACTTCCCATTTCATCGCTTTCACTATCGCTTCCACCTCTTGTATCGTCTCCGCGTCGTCCCTCACTATCAGCTTCCCTTCCGGTCTCAGTACCCTATCCACCTCCGCAACAACCGCCGTCAGATTGCACCTGAAAAACAGAGTTTGTATTAGTTATTTATCATGTTTCTGTTGGAAACAGAGAAACTCTTTCAGAGACAACAGACATACCTTTGTTTGAGTTTGGAGAAAAGATGATCGGCGTGAAGAAGATCATATGATCTCGGGTAAGTACTGAAAGATTCACACCAATCGTGGTAGATACCAAACAGTCCTCGCTCATAGATTATTGCTAACGTGTCTGGTGAATCTATTGGAACCACGTTCATCACCCACACTTTCATTTCTCTTAGAGCCGCTGCAAATCTGCAAAATGAACACAAACACACAAACATTAAGTAGGTATCCTTTAGAACCTCTGTGTTTTTTTTTTTTTTAATTACCCTCCATAAACGGCTTTCATGTCCATGACATTTCTAACAGTTCCCCAGTTGATTCCTAAGCCTTTAAGGTATGATTTGGTCACTACTCGTTTCCAGTGCTCATAATCAGCGCTGAAATCCTCTGGTGCCGCTTTTCCATAAACTCCGGTCTGCGAACTCGATAGCCAGTACGGTGGTTTATCTAATCTCGCTGGCCATTGCTCCGGCCACTGAGATCCACGCTGCGTTTTGTCTTCTGGTGCTGTGTGCATGCATGCTTGAAGTGGGACTTTCCTGTTAAAATCCACATCCAGAAACATGTATATGATAAAAATGTAAACTGTCTGATTTTTAGAGCACAATTCCAAAACAATTATAAAGAAAAAAGATCATACCAAGATGCATTTGGGTCATCAGATTCGGCACAAATTGGAGGATTTTGTTCTGATCTGCTTGTGTAGCATTCATTTGAAGTAGGCTTTTTGTAAGTAGCTACACCGATTCCGTTGATCTTGTCCTTGTTAATAGATATGAGTTCCCAACACATTTTCTTAGTGAGTTCACTCATAGCTGCCAAATTCGCCAACATGAGGTGTGAGAAAAAGGATGTTCCAGAGCAATTATATATGGAGGATAACGCTTTGTACTACCTTTCCAGATTCCAACATCTTCTGTCTTCTTCTGATAAACAGGAGTAGCAGACCACACAAAGAAGCCTCCGGGTCTCAATACACGGTTTAGCTCCAGAAGGAGTTTTCCACCTATCCATGTATAGTGCACACAAACATCAGAAAGCTAACAAAGATTTTGACCAATCAACAGAAATAGATAGATGGTAAGGATCCAGGAGGAGTTTTCTATCCAAAGACTACATCTATGAGACTATGTCGGTTATATGCAACTTACCTTCTATGTGCCATGGCACTCTACAGCGAGCACAGTGAACAATGTCGAAAACTCTGCCAGGGAAAGGTAGCCTCGTAGTGCCCATCACTGCAGAAATAGCAGGAATGCCTCTCTCAAGAGCAAACTGCACTTGAGCTTCATGTTCGTCTTTAGGTGCAAGGGACATTGTGATCACGTCTCTGTCGAAGAGGAAACCTCCAAAGCTTGCAACACCACACCCAACATCCAAGACCACACGCGAGCGTTTACCCCAAGCGATATCAGAGACAGACTGTAAAGCATATTTTTCATCAGCACAAATATTACTTTTAAAGTGATCAAAGTACAAACCAGTTCAAACTTTCTAACAAAAGAACTACATCTGACTACCAACCTCCTGTATGAAATCGATGTAATGAAGAGCACCATGCTTGAATTGGGTTCCTCCTCCGGGAAATGTTAGATACTCACCGGTCACTTTAACCCAATTTTGATGCCCTTTATACTCAGCAAGCTTGGTATGAGGGACGTTGGTGTACCAGATCTGCATAAACGAAAATAGTATTAGATTTTTAACACACACACACACACATATATATATATATATATATATATATATATATATATATATATATGATAGAGGGGTGAAAGTCAGCAGACCTTTTCTCGACTTTTCGGCCACTCAATTGGTCGCTTATATCCTTCAGGCAAAGGAACGAGACAGGTGGGTGGGCTGTCTGGGCAATGCCTCTCACGATGCTCATAATGTTTAGTACTCTTAAGACTCCTAATGGCTTGCACATTATCAAGACAGGGGATGTAATCCGGCCCGGCGGTTGTATTGCAGACCTTCCATTTGAAATCAATTTGATCACCAGAACTCTTCTGAGCTTCTTTCTCCTTTTTGGATTCTGTGGCCTGAGTTGAAAACGAACCGTTTTGCGCAATAGTTTCATTCACTAGCTCTAACTGTGCCCCACCTGAGGTCTCGTTTTTAGGTTGACTCTCTTGCTCCACATTTGTCTTGGAGTTTTCTTTCTCAGGCTTTGTTTCAGCACCTTCATTGCCTGTCTCATCGTCACTGGACTTTTTCTCAATTCCATCAGCCTCGAACTTCTTTTGGTTCTCACCATCCTCACCGGACTCATTATCCTCCGTCTCCGGCTTAGTTTGCTTTTCATTAGAGTCAGGATTCTCTTCTTCCGGGTTGTCTTTCAAACCTTCAGTCTCACTTTTCGTCTCACCAGATGAAGTAGACTCTTCTTTAGTCTTCTCTTCCTTGCTTGAGCTCTCATCACCATCTCCTTTTTTCTCCTCCTTGGGTGTTTCACCAGCTGCGTCTTCAGGAGGGGTCATCTGGTTCTTGATCCCATCTTTGTTGTCAAGAGGAACCACGTCAACACTCTGATCTGGTCCAAGAGAGGATGACGTCATCATCCAAATCCCGACTAAGCATAGCGCCACGAACACAACTATAGTCACCGTTGAGCAATAGCTCGACGCCGGCCTCCTGGTGTTGTCTATCCTAGTGTACCTTGGCTGTGCCATGACACTCCTAATCCAACAAAACGTTTTCACACCTACCTACACAGATAGAGAATCAATGAAAACAGATGTTAGGCAAGCATTAACGAGGCCTTGCGCATGGTTGTTTAATTGAATTCTGAAGATGCAACAAAAGGCTATGTCACCAGATCTGCTTAAACCCCTAGCGATTACAGTTCAAACCAGATACAGAACGAACAACGAGCTATATCGAGTGGCTAGAATCTCGAGAAAATACAATCAAATGAACAAACGGCGCCACTAATGAAACTCTAAAATCATATTGGCGAGGCCTTGTTCATGTTTGCTTAGTTAAATTCTCAATGTAACTAGACGAAGGTAATGTCACCAGATCTGCTTAAACCCTAGCGATTACAGTGTAAACCAGACGAACAACGAGATTATCGAGTGGCTAGTGGAGACATCCACATGATATAATCAACAAACGAAGTCATCTATGAGCTTAATAACGATGAGAAAATAGCAGATCGGAAGCAGATCTAGGTAGAGGAACTAGTTTTGAACATCGTCGCGATCATCACTAAGCTACGTAAGGTTTAAAAGCAACAATCGCCATAGCGAGAAGAGATAGAGAGGAATGTGCGTGAGGCGTATACCTGATACAGGCGATGAGCAAATACGAGAAGGCGAGAGGAAGGGAGAATCGAAATCGCGAGAGTTGCAGCTACGGAGCCATTTTCTTTCTCAGTCGTCACTTTCTCGAGAAAATTCGAATGGCACGGGATAAGAGAGGTCTGCGATTGCGAGATAAATGTATATATATATATATATGTGTGATAGAATCATAGATATTGATTTAATTTAATTTACACTTTTTAAATGAACATAAGTTGGTATTTATTAGTATTAATTAATTTTAATTTTAATTTGGGGGTTAAAATCTTATTTTTTGATTTTTGATTTTTGATGATAATTCATCAACAAGCGGAGAGAAAGAGGGAACTACGGAGCTGGCGTGAATTTAGTGGTAGATTTTTTTTTTAAAAAAATTATTTCATTTTTATAAAATCTGTTTAAATTATTTATGGTTAGGTTAAGTCTAGTTTAGTCAATTACTTACGACCTTACTCCATGTTTTTGTTTATTAATTAGAATTACATATCATCATGATATGAAAGTTGTTGAGGGGTAGTTACTAATATAGCATGATTTTAGCTAAAAGAACAATCACACTTTTTAAACTTTACTCACTCATACATTTTAACTCTTTTTCCGTTCACATGTGAAAAATTTTGCTATTGGTTATTGCCCTTTTGTACTATAAGGGGTGTCAAAATAAGCTAGTTCGCTTAGTTCAGCTTAACTCATAGTGCTCGAATATTTCATGAACTATCTCAACTCAGATCATTTATTATATGAGCTTCAATATACAAATTCGAACTTAGATCATTTAGATAATGAATTAAATGAATTAACTCGCGATCAAACATAAAAAATTAAAACTATTTTTAAAAATAAAAAATAGAAATTTTTTTTATAATGTAATTTAAAATTTAAAAATCCAAAGCGTTAATATTTAAATACTGGATAAAACCAAGACCTAATAATATATTAAATCAAAACTAAATCAGTGATCCAAAAATATATTTTACATAAAAGTCTTGTGATGATGATTCATATTCAAATTTTTTATTTATTCAAATCGTAAAGATATATATTCCGCATGAAAATCTTAAGAATATTTAGTTTTATATTTTAGTTCTAAAGATATATGATACGATGATTTATATCAATATTCTTTTATATTTTAATATATATTTATTATTTTTTGGTTTTACATTTTAATTTTATAAGATAAAATATGATTAATATAAATTTTTTTTAAAATCAATTTTTTTATATATATACATATAAAGTATAAAACGACCAAGTTCATTAGTTAGCTCATGTTTATTAAAAATCGTTCATATAACTCGTGATCTAATTTAAGCTTGATCATTAAATTCATTTATTAAATGAACCTAAGAAATAGAGATCATGCTTATGAAAAATCAAGCGGAATTGAGCCAGCTCATGAGCTATAGCTCATTTTGAGTGTACTACTTACATGTGGCATATAGTTATATAGCCATAAAATCAATTAGATGAGATTATGAAGGTAATCATTCGAATCATAGATACTATAAAATTTGGAATGAAAAGTAGTAAATTAAGGAGGTGAAGGACCAATAAAGGACAATTGTGTGTTTTGTAAATTGTAAGACACAGTTGAGGCCCTATAATTTCCCCAAATAGCAGTGGCCCAGTATCTACGTCTTTGCTTGTTTTTATATGTTAAAAGCCCATGAAAGGCACGTGCGCTGTTGCTCTCATCTTCACTACTAAACCAAAAAAAGAGAGAGAGAATAAGGATATGTTTTGCTTATAAACGAAATAATTATATTTTTCACACTTACCGCATTTTAGGAAAGTGAACCATGAACCAATGTCGGTCGAAAATTAATTAAATTTGTAAAAAAAAAGACTTTAATTACGTCATTAAGAGAATTAAACGGTAGCTAACTGTGTTTTAACTTTTAACGAAGCAATTACTTTATTGCGCCGAAAAATCAAACAAAACGCATCAAAACGTTGAGTCACTGTGCTCGCTGCAATGGATAATTGTTTATTGACCACGAACATGTGAAAGGATCCAAATTCGATATTATAAATCGCTCTCTCCCTCTCTCCAGATCCAACAGAGGTTTCACACTGCTCCGATCATCATCATCATCAGTCGATTTATTCTTCTTCTCCGGTAACGATTCTATCCTCACCAGCTCGATTTGCGGAATAACTTTTCTTGTTTTCTCTGTTCTTTGATTCAATGCCTGACTAAGCTTTTTTTAATAAGTTGTTATGTTTTTTTTTTAATGAATGCCTGACTAATGTATTATAACACTCTGTGATCTTGATTCTTGAACTTTGACAGCAGAGCATAGGAGCTTTTCTTTGTTGCTAAAGAGTTTGATGTTATACCTCCTGGCACTTAATCTAAAATGTTTGGTGGGAAAAGTTGCA
Source organism: Brassica napus (assembly GCF_020379485.1). Lineage (NCBI taxonomy): Eukaryota > Viridiplantae > Streptophyta > Magnoliopsida > Brassicales > Brassicaceae > Brassica > Brassica napus. Next base: position 28,844,138 of record NC_063435.1, on the reverse strand, counting down.
TACTCAGAGGAGGAAGTGTATCACTTGCCTTGGTTATCCTCATCTTTTTGATGCTAACACTCCTGGTTTCTGAGGAAAACCCACTTCGTTCTTCTCTCTTTGATGTACAACTTCAGTTCTCAGCTTCTCCTCCTCCTCCTCCTCCTCCTCCTCCTCCTCCTTCTTCTTCTTTTTCAGGTACTTTCATTACTTTTCCCATCTTTTAGTATTCAGTTTTTGTTTTGTTTTGTGCATGTCTTGTAGTCTGGTTTTGTGATACGTTTTGGTTTCTTGTTCAGTTTGTAACTATGCAAAAGGAAAATGGGTTAAAGACAAGAAGCGACCGTTGTACTCTGGTTCTGAATGTAAGCAGTGGTTATCATCCATGTGGGCCTGTAGAGTAATGGGCAGACCTGACTTCTCATTTGAAGGTTACCGGTGGCAACCGCAAGGTTGCAACATGCCACAGTTTGACAGGTTCACCTTCTTGACAAGGTATGTACCCAATTTTTCTTGAAACCATCACTGATCCACTTTGCCTTCTTACTTAATGGTTACTGTGTGAATATGTTTTAGTCAGGGCGCATATATATATAGACCTCCAAATTTGTAAAAAAAATTATATAAATTTTTATTAAATTATCCGTAGCCTCTAGAATCTGAGGACCGGCGCAGCAAGTTCTTAAACCATCAGTGATCCACATGGCCTTCTTACTTAATGTGATGTATATAGATTGGGTTACTGTGTGAATATGTTTTAGTCAGGGCGTATATAAATATAGGCCTCCAAAGTTGTAAAAAAAATTATATAAATTTTTACTAAATTATCCATAGCCTCTAGAATCTCAGGACCGGCTCTGGCAGTAGAGCTGGGTTGCGGGTCAAACCCGCCCCGCTGACCCGCCAACCCGCGGATAAACTGATTTTTTTTACTCAAAAAATTTGACCCGCTTGACCCGCAAGAAAAAAATATGAAATCCGCACCCGCCCCGCTAAAACCCGCGGGTGATCCGCTAGACCCGCGGATAATATTAATAATATTTATTAATTTAAATATTTTTTATTAAAATAACAATAAAATTTAATATTTTAAATATTTTTTAAAATAACAATAAAATTTATATTTAAAATATTTTATTAAAATAATAAATATTAATCTATTATAATTAAAATTAAATTATTTTTTAAAAATTTTCTATTTAAAAATATATTTTTAAAAAAAATCTTTTCTTTTTTAGTTTTTGCGGGTTGGCGGGTACCCGCACTGAATTTTGGCTGACCCGCACCCGCCCCGCATAAAAATCACTCAACCCGCACCCGCACCCGCGAACCAAATTTTTCAAATCACTCGACCCGCACCCGCCCCGCAGCGGATCAAATGGGGCGGGGCCCGCGGATAATGATTCATATTCCCAGCACTATCTGGCAGCAAGTTCTTAAACGTCTCTCATATTGCTTACTGCAACTTTGTTTCTTTTAGAATGCAGAACAAGACGATAGCGTTTATAGGAGACTCATTGGGACGGCAACAGTTTCAGTCTCTGATGTGTATGGCCACTGGTGGTGAAGACAGCCCAGAGGTTCAAAACGTGGGATGGGAGTACGGTCTGGTCAAACCCAAAGGAGCTCTCCGTCCTGATGGTTGGGCGTATCGTTTCCCCACCACAAACACAACCATCTTGTATTATTGGTCAGCTAGTTTATCAGATTTGGTCCCCATGAAGAACACTGACTCACCTCGTCTCACCGCAATGCATCTGGACCGTCCACCAGCGTTTATGAGGAAGTACCTTCACCGTTTCGATGTGTTGGTTCTTAACACGGGCCACCACTGGAACAGAGGCAAGATCGAAGGCAATCACTGGGTGATGCACGTGAACGGAACACAGGTCCAAGGAGAGTTTCTTAAAGATATAAGTCACGCTAAGGTTTTTACAATACGCAGCGTTGCGAAGTGGCTAGACGCGCAGCTTCCGTTGCATCCGCGGTTGAGAGCTTTCTTTAGGACGATATCTCCGAGGCATTTTAGGAACGGAGATTGGAACACAGGTGGGAACTGTAACAATACTGTCCCTCTGTCTAGAGGAAGTGAAATCAATGGTGATGATGGGTCGGTTGATGCAACGGTGGAGAGTGCTGTGAATGGGACGAGGATCAAGATTCTTGACATAACTGCGCTTTCTGAGCTGAGAGATGAAGCTCATATCTCAGGGTCTAAACTCAAACCTAGAAAACCTAAAAAAGTGAAGAGTAACGTGACAGCCACGGCTCCAGTGGTTAATGATTGTTTGCATTGGTGCTTACCTGGGGTCCCAGATACTTGGAATGAACTTTTCATTGCTCAGATTTAAAAAAATACTCATACACCATTTATAGGTAGTTCAGTGGATTTGGCTCTGTTGATTCTTTGTTATAGAAAAGGTTTTGGTTTTGTTCTTTTACATTCTTTCTAGGAGAAAAACAAAAGGCTACAGTTGAGTTTGTTTGTCTTTTACTGACATTTCGACTGATATACATTTACAGATGACTGATTCATATGATTACACAGTTTATATTTATGTAATGGTTACAACTGGGTTGTACAAGAAACATCGAAATAAAAGTTTACGTGTGAGTCGGGTTTGGTGCAGAACGTCTTTCACGTAATGGCATAAAGTGAGGTTTAGTAATACAATATATGTCGAAGTCATCATCACCTTCTAGTAATATTCGCAAGAAGACAAAAGTGATCATCAATCGCTTTCTCAAAGAAACAAAGTAGAATCTTGACCTCCAAGCACACATATATTACACATCTAACACGTAGACAATACAAAGAACTAGGCAATACACACACAAGTTACCAGTTCAGACAAAATACAAATACAAATACAGTAGGTTCTCCAGTAGTGTCTCGGTCTCAGACACGAAGATTTTCCTCTTCCATGGATTCTCTAACAGCTTTCAGAATCAATGGCTTGAGTTTCTTGGTGGTAACTATGATCCCTCTGTTGTGATCAAGACGCTTTCCCTTTGAGAAGTCCAGAGGTATCCCTTCAGCATCGCAAACGACGCCTCCAGCTTCTGCAATGGACGTGCATTTAGAGCCAAAAGTTCTCAGTGTTTAAAGAGTGTTTATGTACTGTGTATATATAATTATAAACCTGTTGTGATGATTGAACCAGCTGCATGGTCCCATATCCACTCACGGTATCCAACAAGAGTGAAGCGCAAGTACATCTCTGCATCTCCTCTGGACACAGCTGCATACTTTGCTTGGCTATCGATTCTTACAGGTAACGCTGTGATCCCAAGTTTCTGCGTAAAACCGTAAGAATCCCACTTGGTTATGCCAGTTCCGGCTTAGATGGGGACAAGCAGTACGATCGTTCCGGATCCTCCGATTTTTAATAGTTAATTATCCGAATTTTCTAAAAGAAAATAGATATGTATTTTTATGCAACAAATTAAAAAAAAAGTCCAAAAATAATTTATATAAACATATTTTTCAATATACATTTTATAAAAAAAAATATTTATAATATTTATTACCAATTCTAAATAAATATAAGATTTAAAGGTTCAAATCTTTTTGTCCTAAGGTCCATGAAATTATTGAGCCGGGTTATGGCAACCTGAGAGTACACTGTAATACACTAAGCAATATCTTACCTTAGCAATGGAACTATGGAGGGGAATTGGCATATGGTATGATTCTAAGAACTTTGCTTCTTCAAGATTCTCATTGCTACTCACTCTCACCTGTCAACACAGTTCTTTCACTCTCTTACCCCACATATCAACAGTTTAGCTTTGGATAAGATAAAAGATAGATACCTCCTGTGGTGGAGAATTGCCATTGAGCGGTTGCACATAAGCTCCTGAACCAGTTGCAGCAAAGAAAAGACATCCAACATTATCCTGGCAAGACTTGTCGTCTTTCTCAACAACCGCAGAAGACAAAGGAAGATTAGGACAAGCCATAACGCCGACCACCACTTTGCCTTCCACAAGCAACGCTAATCCCACAGCGTATTGCTCTCCTCTTACAAATCTAAAACAAGCAGTGGAGTTTAGTACTATGTTGTTATCTAAGTGCTGGGCAGAGCCGGTTCGGACATAGCCAAGTGAAATATTGACGTAGAGTACCCAAAATTTTCAAATTTATATATTAACATCAATAAAAAATTTATTTACTATAGTCCTTACTAAATTGTTTAAGGCTCCCAAAATCTCATGAGGCTAAGAAAGGTAAGACTAGTGAAAGATAGCGATAACGGAGATTTTTTACCCTCTGGTTCCATCAATAGGATCAAGAACCCAGTGGCAACCACTGCTACCTCCTTGTGATTTACCACAGTCTATAGCATTCAACACATCCTCTGTGGTTATAGAAGAGCCTGCGTATGATTCATCAGAAGCTAGAGTATCTCTCACAAGCTTTGTTATATCTTCTAGAAACTCCTCACTTCCTTTCTTCCGTAGATCTCTAGTATCCTGTAAAAACATTCATGTGAAAACTCGATAAACAAGACCTTTTCGTCAATAAGCTTTTAGAGTTATTACCACCTCTTCTGCTACTAATGACAGGGTTGCAGGTTTGAGCTCCCTCTCTAACACAAGACTAACAACAGCTTGTGATCCTGAAGAAATAATCCATTAGTGTTAGAAGGTAAGTGAACTCGATGGTAAGCAAACGTTGAGGTACAAACCATAATCAGCTGCAGTGACAGGAGTTTTGTCGGATTTTGTCCATACTTCCGATTGCAACAGAGTCTTCTGAACTCCCTATGTAAGATAGTTAGTATTCATTTTATTAGTTTTTTTTTTTTGAAAAATATTCATTTTATTAGTTTATGATTCCAAAAGAGAATATTATGTCCAACATATAGGAGTATAGATGGTTGCACGACAGCCTTTGTAACTTGCCTTTTGGCTTATCCGTTTCGAATCAATATAACAACAGATGACAAAAAAAAAGATGGTTGCACTTCTTACTTGGCTGAGACGAGCAGCTAGAGAAACAGCTTTCTTTGCAGCGCCTAGCTCCTTCTCGTAAGACATTACAAAGCTCCAAGAATATATATATATATATCCTTATACTATATAGTTTTTAGTGCACCAATACATAGACGTTTGTTACATATATATAGAGTTTACGTATGCATTCTTTGTTTATTCAACTGCATATTTTTTTTTTGACTGTATATTTTAGAGGTGGTTTCGTGGCAGATGGTGCAGACCATTTTTCACGTTTCAAGTTGACGTTTACGAAAGAAAATTAAAAGAATAAGAATTATTTGAATATGTTCCAGTGTAGACGTCAAGAAAAGATATAATATTAAGGGACTTTTGTTATCAGTCATCATATATTAATATTAGAGTTATTCTTGGGTTCACCCCCTAAGGTGAACCTCTAGGTTCACCAACCAATAGAAATTCATTATTTCAAATTTGATATTTTTTTAAAAAGAAAAAAAAATGTTGTCAAATTATATTATGTTTTCAAAATAAAAAGGTAAAAAAAAAATAATAATTACAAAATAAAAGATTTTTTTTTTTAAATATTGTTAACGTCGTCAGTAAAAACACTAAACCCTAAATCCTAATCCCTAAACCCTAAATCCGAAATCCTAAACCATTGGGTAAACCCTAAACCCTTGGGTGAATCATAAACTATAAATCAAAAACACTAAAATCTTAAACTTTTGAGTATTTTAGTGTTTAGTGTTTTTGATTTAGAGTTTATGATTTATCCAAGGGTTTATGGTTTACCCAAAGGTTTAAGGTTTCGGATTTAGAGTTTAGGGATTAGGACTTAGGGTTTAGTTTTTTCTTAAAAATATTTTTTTGTAATTACTACTATTTTTTTTTTTTTATTTTAAAAATATGATTTGACAATATTTTATTTCCTTTTATAAAAGATATCAAATTTGAAATAACATAATTCTATTGGTTGGTGAACCTAGGTTCACCCTAGGGGGTGAACCCAAGAATAAGTCTTAATATTACTCTTAACAAAGATAAGAGTTATCATTAGCCGTTAAACACTAAAGTGTTACTATTAACAAGACAAGAGTTATCATTAGTCGTTAAACACTAAAGTATTATTAAACACTAAAGTATTACTCTTAACAAGACAAGAGTTATCATTAATCGTTAAACACTAAACAAATCAGGTATATATAATATTTCACCTAATCAATCCACTAATCTTCTCTATATGAGATAACATTTGTATAAGAAGTTTCGCAGAAGTTTGTAATCTTTTTCTCATGATTGTCAATTATTCTTTTTCTTTCTTTTATGAGAAAAGTCTTTTCCATTGGTCTTTCTTTTATATATGATAGAGAAAGAAGCATTTATCTTTTTTTATATTGTCGAGTTTAAAGTAGATTATTATGCGTAGCAATCAATTAGTTACGTAAACATTTGTTGTTTTCTCCCCAAAATTTAGCCAAAAGTTTCCAAATTACATTCACGTAGTATTTCAGATGATCAACGTGTACTTTATGATTATGTTTCAACAATCTTCAAAGAGAATTAGTGTTTTTTATAATATCAAAGTTGAATTTTTTTTTTAAATGACAATAGTCTCACTGTGTAAAGAAAACACAGAAACAGAGTATTGTATATTACAGCTGCGTGTCAGTGAAGTTTCAAAGAATCAGCTTCCTCTTCTTCTTCTTTAATGGATTCTCTTACCGCTTTCAAAAGCCTTGGCAGTAGTTTATGTGTTGTAAGTTGTAACAACGATACCTCTCTTGTAATCAAGATACTTCCCTTTAGAAAAGTCCAATGGATTCCCCTCTGCGCCAGTCACTTTGCCTCCAGCTTCTGAAAGACACAACATCAGACAAGCATTTGTGTGATCATTCAAGAAGATTAGACCAAAAGATATGTAGATAAGAGTTTAACAACGGGTGAATACCTGAAACTAGGATGGATCCAGCGGCGTGATTCCATATTGATTCAGGTCTTGGTTTGCGTGTAAACCTCAAGTACACCTCTCCATCTCCTCTACATAAAGCTGTACGCAGAACACAAATTTTGTTGAAGACAAAAGAACTTTGAATAATTTCTTTATTACTTTCGGCTTGAAGATTTTACACGAGTGAACAAGGATATTTATACAAGAGTCTCTAAACCCTAGTTCACTATTTGCTTAGAACTAATAATTAAAAACGATTTAAATTGCTTAAATAGAAAACCAATATAACATTTGAACATTTTTGTGTATGTAAGGGAATTGATCATAAGGCCAATAAACAAGAGATAATTGCAATAAGAAACCTGGTATCACCAATTTATCCTGATTGGGATAAAGTAGATTTGGAAATTTTACCTTGAACCAGTCAGAAAATATAGGTTCAGTTTTGTTGGATATTATATGTTGGATCCAGAAAATTACTAACATTTGATCAGATAATGTTGGTTTGGGTCAATAGTACTATCCAACATTTGATCAGATAATTACTATTTATAAAGTATATAGTAATTCTATATCAAATATTACTATTTATAAAATATATACAGTAGAAAATCTATAAATTAATATCATATATACTAATAAACACGATAAATTAATAAAAAAAATTTGGTTCCAAATTGACCAGTGTAAAATATGACATAATTCAATAAGATAATAAGATAATAATATATTGAAAACTTTTAAGTAAATATATGGTCCCATTAAAATAATAAATTAATAATTATCATATGTAATTTTTATAAACATACACAAAACTATTTGTTGTTTATCTTTCTTCAAAATATATTTTATTAGAGTCTATAATTTTATTTATAGTTTTATCGAATTACATATAAAAGTAAATTTATATTCTATGATATGTAATCATCATAAATAAAACACATCAATAATCTAATAAAAACAGTTAAAATTTTTCTCTATAAACTTTAACTATTTTTAAGACGTTGGAAGAGAATGGCATATCCTATGTCTTATTATTTTGATGTCATTTTTGATAAAATAAAAATATTTTAAAGATATTATAAATATATTTGATGTGATATTAAAATTCTGAAACATAGTTATTCATATTGATTACGTCATCTCTTTTGTTGGATTCATTTGCATAAAATAAAGCTATGAACCCCAATTTTAAGAGGACATCAAAAGAGAACTTGATAATTTTAATTGTTTTTGTTATATTTTGCTTATATTTTCCATATATTTTATATATAATATACTTGGTTTGTTAAAAATTGTTCTTATATTAATTTTGTTATTTTATGCATATACTTATCATACTTGGGTATCTTTCATCTTTAAAAAGACAAAATTTAAATTTAGTTGAGAAACCAATTATTAAAAAAAATTAGTATAATGATATATCAATGAAACATTTAAAAACAAATAGTTTACATTTTGATGGTTTCTTTTTTCTTCATCTAAATGTTAAGCTTCTTCTATAATTAGTATAATGATGGTTTCTTGTTATCAGAACTTATTTAACCATGGAAGGTTTGCGTGAAAATTCGCTGGCCAAATACCGTCTTGCATGCAAGACATACCTCTCCATGTAACATTGTTGTCCTTTGGCAATGCACCAGCTACACACGAAAATGCAAAAAAAAAAAGTTTGGTCAAGGTTGTTCATATTATATATCCTCAAAGATTGGATCTTCCTTATGTGGAGCAATGAGTAGATGCAATAAATGTAATCAGCAACATTTGTATATTGCTGATCACTTCAACAGCTTGGATCAGGTTTCCAAAAATTTCCACCAACTTTTTCTTGATTTGATTGGTTTTGTATATTTGTTTATCATAAGAAAAACGGTTTTATTGTGATTTTCGTTAGGTGATAACTTCTCTGAGAGAAGCTGGACTTGAATCTTCAAATCTGATTTTACTGGGGGCAGTTGCCTCCTCCTTGATGCATGTGGATCCGCTCATGGTCCAAAGATCCTCCTTCTCCCAGGGCAACAAGAGCCGCGACCAGACAAACATTTCCAACTAGAGTGGGCTCGGTGTAGTTGGAGCTTGTCCAGACATCTTGGAACCCGTCATCCTTGTCTGTTGCAGAAACCATGGCTCCTTGGATTATGTTGTGATTATGCATTTTGAGTCTTTCCATCTCCAGTCTCCTTTGCAAGTCTCTTTCTTGTTCATCGGAATGGAAGCTCCACGATGATGCACGTGTGTCGGCTACCTCTCACCGAAACCCACAACATAGCTCATGTTCCGTGGGTTTCGACCAAGAATGTAATTCACCTGTTGCAGAGACAAAACAAAAATCATGTAAGAGTTAAGACCCATCATTTTACTCATGTTTTTGTTTTAAGCATGAGATGATTTACTTGTAATCTGGAGAAATCACGTAGGTATTAGAGACGCTAAGAAAGCAGCATTATCCTGTAGTGGTTGTATAGATAGAGATAGATGATATCAACAATAAATCAAAATCCAAGGCTCCACCATCAAACACAAAGTAAGAATCTAATAAAACTTAAGTGTTCCGTTACCTTTGCTTCTCCTAAAATTTCTGAAATAAGGCAGATAAGAGCACACAACCACTCCTATTTGGTTATGGAATTCGCTTAGCATCTCTTCATACAGATACCCTGGGCCCGGGAAGATCCTCAACCTCGTCAACAACAACTACAACACACACATAATCAAATCCAGTATCAGTTTTAACAAAAAAAAAACAACAACAAATATATCAGTTTTAACAAAAACAACAACTAATGTATCACTGTCAACAACTAATATATCAGTTTCAACAGAAACAGAGGTTACAGAATCAGTTTCAACACCAGCTCTATCAGCCAAATCGTAACTGGTTACACGCTCAAGGTAGTATGCGTCACCACAACATAGCTCATGTTTTGTGGGTTTCGACCAATGATGTAATCCATCTGCAGGGGACACAACACAACAAGACCAGATCAAATAAGAGTTAAGACCCACCATTTTACTCTTGTTATGTCTGAAATTATAGGTAATGAAGATAGAAAAGGTTTTTTGACTATGAAGCTCAAGAAAATGGTCTTCATAGATTATGTTTTAGGATCAAAAGCAAAAAAGGTTTTTTTTTATTTTGAACCCTAAATTTAAGAGAATATCAAAAGATAGCATGGTAACTTTACCTTTTTTGTTATATTTTTCTTATATTTTCCTAAAGTTTTTATATGATAATTTTTTTTGTAAAAATAGCTTCTTAAGTGTTTTTTGTTACGTGTTATATATACATTTTTAGTAAAATATTGAAAATAAGTAAAACTATAGTTGGATTTGCGCGTTTGTGCTGGTTTCGTTTACAATTTTGTAAATAAAACTTTTTAATTTGTTAATATTTTATGTTGTATATAATGAAATTAGCTTTCTTATTTGACTAATCTTGAATTAAGAATTATAGTTACAGTGTATTTTATATTTATATTAATAAATTTATATTATATTTAAATAATTTTTTATGCATAAATATATATATATATATATATATATATATTCTATTACAACATGAACATGACCTATTGATGTAGATGTGGTTCAACTATTTTAATATAATTATTAAAATATTTTATTAGTCATTTAAGAAAAATATTATACAAAAAGTATGACTAAAACACACAAAATATAAAAATTAATTTTTTGAAAAAAAATGTAAAGCAAAAAAATATATCCGTCTTTTTAAGGACATATTAGAATCTAGTACTCTATTAATTTGGAATCCTATCTTTATCTACTGATAAAATTATTTTAAATGGTCTAACAAGACATGTAACAATATATGAAACATTGTAAATATATTTATTATAATTTAGTTACTAAAATGGTTCCCTATTATATATGCCATTTTTTTTTATATTTAGATATTCCATTTGAGTAATAACCATAATTCATCTAAATATTTTCTATACTATTTTATATTGCATTTACATTTATCATGATTTCATGAGAGACAACATAAAGATTAGATGTCACATAAGTGTTTATATGAAATAATTATTTATAAGAGTTACATGATAAAAATCAAATATATTGATAACTATTATCTCACTAAATAAGGTACAAACCAAAATATTTTAATCCAAAACTTAAATAGACATCAGAAATATCTAAAATTAACACAATATTATTATCTTAAAGTTTATTTATTACTATTTTGATTTTATTTTTGTTAATCAAATAAAAATGAAGAATGTTACTGTGTAACTTGGCATCAAGAGTTATTTATTATTTTGAATTAACCCCTAAAGTTTATTTCCTATCAACAAAGACCAGAATGACCAAACTCAAAACTCAACTTCAAAGTTGATAGATTGGGAAGTTGAGTTTGGGCTACCGAACGTGGTGTGAAATTATAGGTAGGTGAAAATGCTTCTTGATTATGAAGCCCAAGAAAATGGTATCTAGAGATTATGTTTAGGGGTCAAAAGCCCAAAAAATCAAATCTTCAGAGACCATTACACCAATACGTGCTTTGCCACGTTGTCCACATGTATAAATAATACTTCTTGTGGACATTGGTTACAGAATTTGGGTTTTGGTCTTTGTGGATATATATCATCATTAATGACGACAACGAGATAATAGATCAGGCGTGTAAGAGCAAAATACGCATTTGATTAATTTCCGCCGCAAGCAAAGAAACTAGAAAGGGTCACGTTCCACTATACCTTTCATTATTCAACTAATCTATACCTTTCTGTTTTTTTTTTTTTCTTTTATAGTCTCTCGTCATTTCACATCAAAGAGAATCTCCTTTTCTCTACAACAATATTTCTGAAACTCTTCTTGTTCTTGAAAAAAAAAAAAGTCAAGGTTCATATTATATATATCCTCAAATATTGGATCTTCTAGTGTGGAGCAATGAGTAGATGCAATAAACGTAATCCGCAACCTTCGTATATTGCTGATCACTTCAACAGCTTAGATCAGGTTTTCCAAAAAAACTTTCACCAACTTTTTCATGACTTTCTTGATTTGATTGTTTTTATTTATTTGTTTATCATAAGAAGAACGGTCTTATTATGATTTGTTTAGGTGATAACTTCTCTAAGGAAAGCTGGACTTGAATCTTCAAACTTGATACTAGGAATTGACTTCACCAAGAGCAATGAGTGGACAGGTGATTTCTTATGAATTCATTATCAATAAAAGACTATTTCAATTGGTTTTTAGTGTTTTAATGTTATGAATCTCGTTGCAGGAAGATACTCATTCAATAGAAAAAGCCTTCACGCCATTGGTAAAAGACAGAACCCTTATGAACAAGCTATATCCATCATTGGCCGCACTTTGTCTCCCTTTGATGAAGATGATCTTATACCTTGTTTTGGTTTTGGAGATGGTTAGTTTCTTTACTTTTTCCCCTTAATTTTCAAGATGAATATTGATAAATCTCTAAATGGTTTTATATGCATTATTCTTCTTACAGCAACAACAAGAGATCAGTATGTGTTCAGCTTTTACCTTGACAACAAAAGCTGCGAGGGATTAGACAAAGCTGTGAAAAGATACAGAGAGATTGTTCCTCATTTGAAGTTGTCTGGGCCCACCTCTTTTGCCCCGGTTATCGATGCAGCCATCGACATAGTGGAGCAGAACAATATGCAGTACCATGTTCTTGTCATTATAGCAGATGGTCAGGTGACAAGGAATCCAGATGTTCCACCTGGTAGGCTCAGTCCACAGGAAGAAGCTACTATCAACTCCATAATGGCAGCTAGGTAAAACACAAAACTAGTCAACAAGCTCAACTTCATGGTCTTGGTTTCATCATACTAATATTGTCTGACCGGTTATAAGATTTTGGGGGATATAGACAATTTATGTTAATATTTTTACAAATTTATGGGTCTATATATATATATTTAATTTATGTTTGATGCTTCACTAGTTTATGCTCATGACCGGTTCTGATGTTGTTTAATGCAGCCATTACCCATTGTCTATAGTCTTGGTTGGAGTAGGAGATGGACCATGGGACACAATGAAACAATTTGATGACAATATTCCTCACCGTGAATTCGATAACTTCCAGGTAAATAAGATAACAGTTTTATTGTTTTCTTTTCTATTGGATATGATGGATCAGTGAAGAACTCTGTTTCCTTTCCACAGTTTGTGAACTTCACAGAGATAATGTCACAGCACAAAGATGCAGCTAAGAAGGAGGCTGCTTTCGCACTAGCAGCTCTCATGGAGATTCCTTTCCAATACAAAGCAACACTAAGTCTCGAGTAAGGGTTGAACTTCTTGTATCACACTGTTGAATAGACTTCTTGAAACGGACTTTTGATTGTGTGTTGTGTGAGCAGTAGAAAACAAGTAGGTGGTTCACGTTTGCGTCACAAGCCGCTACCACCACCACCAGAGGTGATAGAGCGTGACAATGCTGTTAGAAAAATGCCGAATCCAGTTACAGAAACTGCAGAGAAAAGTGACAGAACGGCTCCAGTAACACAACCTGTATGTCCCATTTGCTTGACGAACCCAAAGGATATGGCGTTTAGCTGCGGTCACACGGTAAGTGAATATATATAGAAAACTCTTTGCTTGCTCCCATGGAACAAGATTGGTTTTCTGATATCTTTTTGTTGCTTTTGTTTTGAAGACGTGCAAGGAATGTGGTGTGGTTGTCAAGACATGCCCAATGTGCAGAGAACCTATAACAACAAGGATAAGGCTGTACACTTGATGAGGCAAAGACCATATGGTTTAAAAACTTAAGCTTCATGTAGCATATTGTACATTCCAAGCAAAAGAATAATGATAACCAAGACTTTGAGATGTAATTTGATATAACCTTTATATTTAGAGAATTTCTCGTCTCATATTTAATTTTTTTTATTTACTTGGAAACAGGACGCCGATGCTTTGGCAAAGCAGGCTCTGTGGAATGAATCCATTGTAATAGCTCCCTTAAACATTGGAGTTTAAAATTGAATGAAAAGTTGGTTTTACAAAAAAAAATATATATATATATATATTTACTTGGAAACAAAATGTATTACTATATACTGTTTCAAAAGCAAAAAAAAAAAAGAAATACAATATCTAAGCAAACCGAATCTTAGACCAAACGGAACCGCTTACAATTTAAAACTAAGACCAACCAAATTGGAAAGAACGTTACACCTTACAAGAAGAACACATCTAAAAAGCTTGAAAACCTCATCAGAAACTCGATTCCAATTTACAGTTAAAAACTAGTATAAAACTAATATATTAGTTGAAGTTGAAGCTAGCAGTGCGGCTCCATCTCCCTTTCAAGTAATCCTCAACGGATATACTACTAGCTTCCGGACTACTATCAGAAGCTGCATCATCTTCCAAATCAAGCAACGCTAGGTTTATGTGTGACTCTATGTTCGTCAAGTACTCCCTTGCATCTTCTGATGCTCGTACTTGTTGCTTTCCCCATTCTGTTGCTTCTTCGTCTCCTTGTAGTATCTTTACAACCTGTGGAATAATGAATTAACACCCCAGAACAGAGGAGATAATGATAAAGATATGTATATAGCTTACAAGGGTCATTTGTGGACGGTCATTAGGTGACCGTTTGATGCATAGTGTGGCAGCTAACAACAGTTTCTCGATTAGATCGTTACTGTTATCAGTTTCTAGGCTTGGATCCAGTAACTGAGTAAACTTTCCACTCTCTAGAATTGGGTTTGCCTGTGAAGAAAGAGATACAACTTAAAGTCATTTCATGTAGACATGGAAAAAATGTGAAGTTATGGACAGGACGGATCATGCTTGCTTACCCACAAGACAAGGCTCTCCTGGCCTTTACTCTGGTCGACGCAGATTGGTTTCCTACCCGATAGGAGCTCGAGTAACACAACGCCAAAAGCATAGACATCAATCCTGTCGGTTACTTTACCGTGCATGAAGTACTCCGGTGCTAGGTAACTGCAAAAAAAAAAAAAAAAAAGTTAATGGATGATCGATGGAGTGATAATGGTTCTAAGGGAAAAGGAACAAGTTATATACCCAAATGTTCCGGCAATATCCCCACACGTCACATGCTGTGAAGCGCTTGAAGCAAGGCTAGCAAATCCGAAATCTGAGAGCTGAACAATCACAAAAAAACATTAGAAGATTGCTTCATTGCATTGCATCTATGGATGAACTGTAGCTGTACCTGTGCTTCAAAATCATCTGCCAAAAGAACATTAGAAGACTTCACATCTCGGTGAATCACTTCTGGGTCATGAGTATTATGTAGATAGTCTAACGCCTCAGCAACACCCACCGCCACTCTATATCTCTCCAGCCAGCCAAAACTTGCTGCATCCTTTCTATTACCTGTAGTCAAGAAACGAGTACATTCAATATTAGACATGAGAGAATTATCCAGAGAGAATGAATATCAGATGGTAGTTTTTATATACCGTGAAGGTTTTCTTCGAGGCTTCCTCTTGGTAGATAGTCATACACCAGCATCAAATTATTATTCTCAAAGCAGAAACCAAAGAGAGACACTATGTTCTTGTGATTAACACTTGTAATCACTTCGATTTCCTGTTTGAACTCCTTCATCACGTCAAGACAAGGCTTTAATAGTTTGACAGCTAGCTCCCTTCCATCTGGTAGGTCTCCTCTGTAAACATAACTATTACCACCTTCTCCAATCAAGTTATCTAGAAACAGAAAAAGAAGGATGTTTCCATAAGCTAAAGGATCAGACCAAACCCAAACCTATGTTAGAACATGGAAAGGGATTACTATACCAGATGCAAAGTTTGAGGTAATTGACAAAACTTCTTTGTATGTGAATAATCTACACGTGGAAGAGTACTTTTCGTGTAGACCTTCCAGCTCTTCCGGGATGTTGTTTGATCCAACGCAGGGAGAAAGAGGAGACTGCATAAGCTCAGAGCCATCGATGCTAGAAGAGCAATCTTCATCGCAGCCAGAGTCACTCCGCTTCCTATCCAGATAAGCTACAGCTGGTGAATCCCTGCCACGGAGCTTCGAAACCCACTGGAGAACAGCCTTCTTAGCAGAGACTTTGGTCCAGTTTCTCCGAAGAAAATGCCAACCTGGTCCTGACTCAGGGGAACCTGAATCAGTCTTGTTCGTTGGTACCGGCACTAAAGCCAATGAATTGTCTACACCTAAACTCTCGGGAGACTGTAATGAGGAAGTGCGGCTAGTTCTTGTCCAGCGTGAGCTAGTTCTTGCGGGGCTAAATGTGTTACCAATCTTTGCCGCTTCAATAGCAACGTTGGGGGATGCGCTCACTAAAGAGGGAAGCTTCATATGTGAACCTTCTGCACCTGCAAAGCACAAAACTACAATACATTTAACAGAGAACAACACACATTCAACCAATGTTAGAAACAATTTTCTTTCGATTCATGCATTCGAATCAGTGGGTTTAAACCGTTCTAAATCAGTTAAAAACAATTTAATTCCGTTTAAATCAAATCTAAATTAGTCTAAATCTCTAAAATTAACAATAATGTTGGTTCAAATCCACAAATTTGTCTAATTTATTTCATTTCTCTATATCTAATTTTTATAATTTATCAAATAACTTTATAATATCTAATATAAATGTAGCTACTAAACCTGAATAATCCGACTAGTCGCTAATCTTTTACTAAACACCTATTTTACGGCCTAGCGATTTTTTGAAAATTGCAATCAACTATCAGAAACTAATCAGTAACATACCATTGTTACTAGGTACTCGCCGGAACATAATCTTCCCACTCTTAACAGCAAAAACCGAGACATCCTTAGCAAGATTCCTAGCACAATACTTAGCTAAAGAAGCTGAGGAACGGATTGTATGATGTCTCTTAGAAGAACCAACGATCAAACTCGTAGCTCCACACGATTTCACTTCCTGTACAAGAAGTTTCCTAGCTGACTTCCCTCTTAAGAACTTCAACTTCAAATCAACCTGTTCACAACAATCATCGAATTTCATCAACTTTATTTTTTTGAAACTTAATATTAAAACATTAAATTAAAGGATGTTGTGAAGCTTGCCTGTTTTAAGTTGCAGAAGCTTTCGTATACACCAAGCATCGTGTCGAAGGTCTTAACCAGCGAGATAAGCGACGTGGAGCCTTCTATTAAAACGAAATTAAAGATAAATTAAAACGAAATTAAGAAACAAAGGATGTTAGATCGTAAGAAAGGAAGAGGAGAAGCAAAACTAGGGTTTAACGAACCGAGAGAGTAATCGAGGACGTGGAGAGCGATGATTCGATCTCCAGGGCGAGTTACATTCACCAAAGACCACGTAAGCACCTCTCTGCTCCTTTCGTCGGGATTTACACCGACGATTACTAACGCCGAGCCTTCCGTCGCCGGTTTCTCACCTCCGCCTCCGGTAGGTTTCATCTCTCCGCGGTGAAAACTTACGATTCGCACTCACACACACTCTCTATATCTCTTTCAAGCTCTCATAGTAGCTAATCGCTGGCACTAGCTCTCTCGCGTGGTTTGTCGTTTAGCTCTTGGGGGAAGAGGAGAGAGAGAATCACGTTAACTGTCTCCGGGAGAAAAGTGAAGAGAGAAGGCGATGTTTTGTGTCCTCTGGTTTGAATGAATCTCGGCCGTTGATGATCCGATCATAATGACTATTCCTTTTATTTTATGAGTTAATAATTATGACAAAAAGGAAAATAATTAAATAAGCACGAGGGGAATAATTATGAATGGAGCATGTACATCGCTATCATTCATTCTCTTTCACGCAGGACTAAAGAATCTCTTCTCTTTATTGATCCCCCCACTTTTTTGCATTAACTTCGTTCTTTGAATTTGTAATTCAGTAAGAGTAACGCTATACTATTTTTTTTATTTTTTAGTTATATTCAATCTTCTCATTTTTAGTTGTGATTAAAGTAAAATACACATAGACAAAATACAGGTTTTTATATAATTTATCTTGATTAAATAAAAACATCATTAAATAAAACTAAATCAACCAATAAGAAAAATGTAATATTATGTGATTAGTCACTAATTTGAAACATCATTAAATTTTTACCTAATCATAAAAATATCACTTATTTTTGCAGCAAAATAAAATTATTTAAACATCAAATAAATAAAACAGAGAGTGTATTTAAACTGCATTAAATGTCATTATCATACAATCTCATCCACCAAAAAATTCATGCATGATTCATTTTCAGTAAAGGTGTAGCCAACTCTTTTTATTTCTATATATAAAAAGCAGTTTAAAGTAGAGGACGTAATAGATCCGTCGGTGAGGACCAAAAATGTCTTTCTTATATGGTTTTAATTTGATCTTGCTCTATAACCTTGCCCCACCATTTTGGTAGGTCTTGCCAAATCATGTGAAGAATGTTTCTATTTAGTTAGTACAGGATATCAAAATCTTTTTAAAATTTTTTTTAGAGAAATAAAGAAATTGTTTGAGAATTGTTTTCTAGAAGAACTGAGCAAATCACATTGAAAGAAAAAAACAAATACTTTTGTACTATAGATTTGGATGGGTTTACAGGGTACAAAGAGGTTCTTTGGAACTACCACAAGTTTGAATTATATTGTAATCAAATGTCGACTATAGTAATGTATTATCTCAGTTAACATTGGGATTTGGGAACAACAAAACAAAGCAGAACGAATAATTCTTTAGATTGTGTCGTAAAATCATTACTTAATTATTACTAATTCACATTAACTAGTTGTTTCCAATGCATTTAAAAAGTGTACGGTCGAGTTACGTGTAAAATCTTTCATATCAGCCTTCCACTAAGATATCACATAGATAGATTTGTAAATCTTGAAGTTTAGGTGTGATTAGCATATGCATGTTATTAGTATCGCTATACGTTACCATCTTGATTCAAAAGCTAGAATACTTAAACATATATTTTCACAAGACGAGTCATCGTTTTTTCTTTTCAGAAAAGAGCCGTCTTTAAGATGATCTTCTCGATTACATTTTCGATTCTTTATTTTGAAATCGAGTTGGGCGAAAAGAAATAATATACCCTTTCAAACTTTCATGGTGTACTAATAAGTCTAACATGACTCTCGAATCTTTTATTTAAAATCATATCCCTAGAGGGAGAAGAAGACCAGGAGGAGATATATTAAACAAAAAACAGAACCAAGAGGAATGGATCCACGCTAGCTCACTACATCATAGCTAAAATTTTTAAAAAATCATTAGAGTTTAGATATAATTTTGGGGCACGATTCAGTATAGCACGTGAAATATTATAGTTTAGTAATCCAGCTAACCGTGATTAACGCAAATAATGAATTCCAGAGCAAAAGTGGCCGTTAATTACTACTGTAGTGGTCATTATGAACCTAATCACTAGGAAAAATCATTTATAATTCATGGATAATTGTTGTACTCACTAATCAACCATGCTAAATTTAGAAAGTAAATTAGCTTGCTTACTAGAAGTTACCGTTTAAGAGTTACGGTTAGGGCAAGCGTTGGCAAAATGTGAAGGATCACCACATGAGAAGCACCTTCTACCACTCACTGGCTCTCCAGTTGCAGAAACAAAGCTTGTTCCACCGCCGCCACGCCCTCCACCTCTTTGGCCACCGCCTCTATTTCCCCGGCCACCACCACGGCCGCGCCTACCGCTTCCGCCGCTATTAGAACCTGTTGTTGCATTCCCGGTACCGTTGCTGATGCTATCTTCCCATCTGTCACAAAACATTATAAAATGCGAATTTAGTGATTAAAAAGAAGAACAATGGATTAACAAAAGGGTTACAACCGAGGATCATGGATGCTACTTACGTGAAGAAATTGCAGCCTTGTGATGGACATGAGTAGAACTTCCTTCCCCTGTTAGCTTCTGTGTTGGCTGTACGAATAGCACATGGTGTTCCACAAGTGGTACATGAAACTGTAGTTTCATCTGCATTATTGACAACGATGTCATTGAGAAATGAGATGATGTTTGTTTGCTAAAACATTCAAAGAAAGGATCCAATTACTGTTTCTCGGATTTGCTGTTCCAGTAGCACGAGGATTTCGATATCCTGAAGCTCGTGTGGGACAATTGGCAGAAGTATGCCCTCCTTGTTGACAGTGTATGCACACGTTGTTCTGTCTTATGTTGCTTCCTCGGACATAGTTTGGGGTTGCACCCGGGGCTGCCCTTGCTACAAGAACAAATGTTCGTTTCTTGTTAGTTCAATGTTATTTATTCACAAACCAAGCCACAATAAAAATTCTTGTATTCTTACTTAGGACAGGAGAAATTAATAATTGTATAATGTCCAATACACAAGCCAAGCCACACTAAGTTCATCTGACTGTTTGGTCGAACTACGTATTGTGTAACTACGAGCACTAACCTTGAGAACGGGATCCAGTTCCACATATGTCTATCAGCTGTTTAAGAACGTCATCACAGCCACCAACACAGCCTGATCACACGATGAAACAAACTGGAAATCAGCAGCGATTCTGACATGGTGAGCTACTGAAAGATAAGCACAGAGTTGGTTGCAAATGTTTGAAAGAATTTGCATACCTAAGTGAATAACATCAAAGCCTGGTGGAATTCTGATCTGACGGAACTTGAAACGTATCTTGTAAACAGGACCTGCAGCTCAAAAAAGCATCATTCAACAAAAAAGAGGAAACGTTTCAAGTACAGGTATTAGATTTTTCTATTCACTGTGTTACTGAAAAAGTATGGGGCGCTACCTGGACCACAAGATTGACAAATATCGGTAGTGACAGATGCTTCCAGTGTAGGTCCAGGAAGCCAAACTGCATTCCGACACTGAATAATTGGCAAATGTGTTAGATCAATAAATGCAAGCAAGGAAGAAATACTGAAATGTCAAACTATTAGATAATAATTAAGTTAGAAAAAGTATAATTCATGAGGTATCTAAAGAGGTGAGATTTTGACCTGAGGATAGCTCATGCATCCAACCATAAAATTGCCATCCTGCAAAGAAAATGGATTAGGCTGTTTAACCAGTTGCTCTCGTTAACAAGAGGTAGAACAGCAATTCATATCCACATGGAAAATGATTTTGATGGATCATATAACTACCTGGTTCTTCCTGAGCGCCATATCTGATTCATGGCAAAGGTTGCATCGCCGGACAACTTCACCAGCTGTCTGGTTTTCACCTTCATCAGTGTTATTAGTTCTGCACATACAGTATCATATATTATATTATGACAGAAACGGCTTAAGTGACACAGTACTTGAGCAAAGTAATGAGAACACCTTTCAAAGAAAATTGTCATTGCTTCTAAGAGCTTTGTTTTTTTGACTCTTGCCTGCGGGGATTAGTTTTGTGAATTACAAATATAAAATCATGGCATTCAGTTTCAGCCCATTGCATTAGCAACAGCCTCAGCGGAAAACAGATTTAGCCACAGAGAGAAGACAAAATAATATATGTGATAAAGCTCACTCACATCTAAGAAACAAGCTTTCATTTGCTGCAAACAAGTTTCAAGAACTTCGGCTTTAGTCTTGTTGCCAACACTAACTTCATTCATATCATGTTCCATGATGGCTCTGAGGTTTGGTTTCCAAAGTTCATACCTGATATGAAAAGGTTGGTAACACGAACACATCAAATTGTTAGGGGGCTCTTCAGTATGGTATTGACACAAATTAGGTCTCTCCAAATAGATAAGCCTTTAAGATAAACACATCAGATTTCCTCTACCTACAAGGGAAAATATGAATGAAAGCCACAAATATAAAGAGTCTCTAAGTTTATACATACCCCATGTCATCATATCCCATAACAAGCGCCTCGCCCTGTAAAATCAGATTAGAACAGTAAGGTGATTTGGAAACTTTATTTGAGAAAAACAGTGGGGGAAATTCTTAGAAAGCTAGTATTATCAACTACCAGGTTGGTTGGAGAAAAGCGCGTATTAGCATCCTTTGTAGCATAACCCCGATCAAGGAGTTTCTTTATATGGTCGTGCATTGTCGCATCAGTGCCAATGCCTGCCTATTATTCCAAAGAACACATAATATGCAAACATGATTAGATGAGAAATTTAGGGATTGGTGAGCAAGAATATGCAATCACCACCATGAAAAGAGGGGCAAACAAGACAGTTTTACTCACCTTGTCCATACAACTCAGTAAGTCAGCTTCACACAATAGCGGTGGTGGCCTTGTTACCGCTGAATCCAGAGTCAAACGTGTTGGGATAAACTGCACAATACCAAGACATTCAGAATCATCATCAATCGTCCTGGCTGTAAGAACTAAGTAGAAAGGTACACAAAAAAAATCAAAGGAGTGAACGTTAAAACATATATTCCAGCAGTTCAGGTAGCCTCATGTTTTAAATCGAAGGTAAACCACTTAAATAGATTCTATCATGAATGAGAAATAGTCCAGTTTAGTAGTTATGCCCTTTCACTTCTAACTAGAAATCACAATGTGGAAAGTTATGCCCTTCATTGCCTTATACTTCAGTAGTTAAGGAATGCGACTTGCACACAAGGACAACGTAGTTTAAATGAGGCTAGGCTGAGAGATAGAAATAAAAAAACTCCTAAAAGCAAATCCGAGAGATATTAAGAGAAGCACAAACCTGCTGCCCTTTATCATACACTGGAATCACTGAACCTCCCCAAGATTCAAAGCGGTACACCTCAAGGTAATTTTTCTAGTCACATAAAGAAAAATAATGTCATTATCCAATTAATTTCTGAAGCGAAAAGTACCGAGACAGAAGTAGTGAGGAGCGAGTCTTACAGCTAATATTGCTCTCCCAGATGCAGAAAAACGCTCGCCGGCAATATCAATTTCGACTGTTGTTTCAGCAGCAACTGCTGGCTGGGAAACACACGCTAGGTAATGGCGGACAACAAGCTCATACACGTTCTGGAAAAGTGAAAAAAAATACCTTTAACTCCAAAGAAATTAAACAATTTCATACCTTTCCTTGGATATGTTAAAAAAATAGACATCCATACTTACAAGGTGATCTCTACTCCAGTTAGACTCTCCGCTAGAAAACTTTGTTGGGTGAATGGGTGGGTGAGCCTTGTCATCATGACCACCATTCCCCGGGTTTCTCCAGAGTCCCCCCTCCGGCTCTAATAGTCTTTGTGCATATGGACCCCATGCAGGATGTCTTGTTTGTTCCTCCACCATGGCCTAGACACAGCTAGAGATCCTAAGAGACTAAAACTACAATCAAAGCAACAAAATAAATCATAAACTCCTCATGAGAAAAAAATACCCACACGTAAATCAGTCCTGCTTGAAAAAGAATCTGTCTCTGTACGAGGATAGCTGATGAAACCAGCCTGATATAACTCTTCTGCCACCTATCCAGACATTGTTGATGTTATTAAGCACTTCAGAAAGACAATCAATCTAGGCGAAAGCAGAAAACTCTACCGACATACAGTAGGATTTAGATAATTTTGGAAAACATGCAGTCCTAATAGGCAAAAAAAAGCATGTGAAACTTAAGTGAACCAGTGTAATACTCGTTCTCACCTTCATGGTATGCTCCGAACTCAGGCGGAAGTATCTTGAAGCGCGTTTTTCAAGTTCAATGGTGTTCAATGGATAAGGAGGATATTTGAATTTTTCCCTTGGATGCGGGACATTCATAACCTGAAAGGACACACAATATTAAGTAGAGTATGAATTATCAGATAACAAAGATATGTCTTGTTTTACTCACGGTGGCAGTAGGTTCCAGGACACACATCTCATATAATATCGCAGCTGAAGCATAATCAAAGAGATGACCACGCCTGCAATAGAAAAATTACATCAACGGCACATTCAAGGACAATAGACCTGGAAACAACAATACGCATTGAAGTTGGTAAAAGTACATCCAATTAAAGGTGGCAAGGCCTTCTTCTGATTCGTGAGAACAGTTGATTGTCCAAAACTCTTCTGGTTCATGCGCCTGTATCTCCCAGTATCTCTCTACAATAAAGCCAAGTGTAGGAAACTGCAGTTGAAGCATAAAAACAAATGTTACCCATTTACCCTGACTCTGATATACATAACGAGACTGATAATTCTGAAAAATTACCTGACAGGGACCATAACTTATTACACGGCTCCTCTCTTCATCACCCGTGGAGTCAATAACGAACCTATCTTTCAGAAGCATAGTCTGAAACCTAGTGAAAGAAGCTCCAATGCGTAGGTCTATTTCCTGAATCATTCAAAATTAAATATTAGCTTAACAAATTTTCAAGAGAATACTAAGTTACAGGAGTTTACTTGTCTAGCATCAACAGCCTGAGCAAACAGTTGATTAGGCTCTCTGAGATTCTGAACAGCCTCATGAATTTCCCTAGAAATTTCAAAATGCCAAACACACCATTAGACTAGGTTTAGTGGATTGAAGTAGAGTAAGCAGAGATCACTCACTAACCTGTCAATTAACGCAGAGAAATGAGCCCTCCGTATATAAAGATTCTGCTTCACAGCTCTACAAACATCCACAACTTCAAACGCAATGTTCTCACCTTCCCTATCACAATCAAGCCACAGCACAAGCCAATCGCTCCTCCTTGCTTCCTCCTCCAATGTCTTCTTAATATCCTTCTTATCCTAAACCAGAATCAATCAAAAAATTGAAATCCAGCAAAATCTAACTTCAACATAAGATCGAATCAAATCTAGCTACATCCGACGTGGCATCGAATACCTCGGGGACGTGTTTCATGACCGGAGCTTGGTACAGATCCGCCGGGTCGCAGGAGTGCCACTTGCGGAAGCGATCGGCGAACTCAAGCTCCATCAGGTGACCGATGACGGAGGTCATCATCATACGGCACGGCTGGCCGTTGATTGCGTAATCGAACTCGAAGATTTTGTTGTACCGAGACCTACCTTCCCGAGTCCGGAAACTTCCACGGGATAGAATCCCGGCCACTGACTTCGCCACCGACGGCTTCTCCGCCACATTCAGTACCGTCAGGGGTCCACCGCCTCGCCGCGACATCGCCGGAGAAAAGCCCTAAACGGTTAATAATTTCGAATTTTTTTTCAGGAGGCGAATTTTCCCGCCCTTGAGGCTTCTACTAGCGGGACGTCACTTTGATCGAAAACAACACAAGGTCTTAATTTACTCGATATTTACGGAGATTTTACGAAATTACAAATAAACCCATTTGGGGTTTTGATATATTATTTACGGCCCGGCCCAAAGTTTTTCCTTTTATGAAAGACCCAAATTTTTAAATGGTGTTTTCTGAATCTCATATATATCCCCATGTGGCATGTATATTTATCGATGATCGTTTGAAAAGTTGTAACATTAATTATAACTTAACTATAATGTCAATTTAGCTTACATGCAGCTTAAGAATCAAATAAAAAATGTTGGTCTCAATCAAATTAGTAAGAAACATTATATTAATGCAAAATATAAAAAACGTGTATTATTTTCTTAAAATAAAACTACGGAATTACCTAATATAATTAACATACGTATAGCAATTAATGACTATGAATAATAAATATTCGATAACAATTTTTGCATCCTTTTTCTTTTTTGTTTAATTTTATATTATTAAAAAAATTAAACAATCACATTAACCATATAATAAAAAATTAGATTTGTTATGAATTTTTTAAAATAACTTTGAATTACAAAAATGGAGAAAACCTTATATGTTATATTTTTATTATATATTAGATTTTTTCTTATATGTTATATTTTGAATTTTTTTAAACAACTTTAAATTACAAAAATGTAAGTTTTCCTTAAGCATACGACTAAAATCATTAAAATGACATGTATCAATTCGATGGTTGATCTGAAACCTTTCAAAATCATATGAAAGATTAAGGTCAAAATAATTCAACTGTAGAAACAATATTGTTCACTTTTTTTCAAGAATATGTTCCGTGGAAAAAAAATAAGGTTTTTGTGTCATAATTTGTTTAATGTCCAATCCGATTAACCTATGATATATTAATTATAATTTAGTTCCACCATTTTTAATAAAAAATTGATCCAGTCTATCAAAAAAAAAATATAATAACAACAAAAAACATTATATGCAAATAAATTCACTATACGCAAGTCTTATCCTAGTTATATATTATTTGAAGATCTTTTAAAAAAGATATAACCTTCAAATTTGTAATAGTTAAAATGAAGTGGTATAATGTAATGTGGTTATTTATTCGCCTATCCAATCTAAGTTCGAGTCTCTATATACCATATAGGTAATTAGTAGCTTTGGTTCGGTTATGGATCGGGTACTACGGTTTTTGATCAGTAATGTTTATACAATAAGATAATGATTACATTTAAAATGAAGTGGTATAATGTAATGTGGTTATTTATTCGCCTATCCAATCTAAGTTCGAGTTGCGACAATATCAATTTTGTAACTGTTTAGTATTGGAATTATATGTATTTATACAACTTTAAAAGCTTTTAATGTAAGTTGAAGTGGTTCATTATTAATGTGGTTATCACTTTTCCTTATTCAACCCGAGTTTGAGACTTTGAGTAGTAATAGAATTTTCTAAGATATGCATAATCGGTTCAATCAGTTTTATATAATAACCAAAACCAAAACTGAACCCAAAACCGAATCGATATCTATGATACCTAATAGTGAGAACTGATAGGTAAATAGGTAAATATCTTAGATCCTAGGTCGTAAAACGAGCCGAACCAGACCATTTGGTTGATTCCAGTTTGGATAATTGGTTTTGGTTAAAAGGCTCAGCCCGGTTATCTCTCCGATAACAATCTCCCCTTCACTCGGCCACATCAGTAGAATGCTAGATGATGTCTATCACCAAGTGGCCATAAGTAAATGGGCCGAAACATGCGAATAGAATAAAATCAAACCCAACATCATTATATTTACAAATTTTGCCGACTACAAAGAAAGTCCTTTTCTTGTATATCCATCCATTCCCTAAGTTCCGGCAAAAAACAAAAAATCAGCCCTAATAGGTATTTGAAACGATTCTCCAGATATTTTGCTGTCTACATCACGACGACGTGAGTTGCCTTTCTAGTGAACGTTTTTATGATTCTAGAGTTGGGAAACTGTTAAAATTTGTATATGATTATATAGTTCTGAATTGTGTATTATTATATTGTTTTGATCATTGATAAAGCCCTAAATGGAATCAAAATCTACCTCCGGTGTTGTCCGTCGCAAGCCACCGTCGTTCAGATTTTATCCATACACTTCAGGGTCAGTGATGTTACTTAGTTCCACTTGAGAGCCTACTTAGCTTGCTCAGTCATACAATATTTAATATTTTTGTTTTCTAGGAGCGCCTCTGGAAAGAAGGACATGAAAGATGAGGTTATAAGATTAGGAGTTGAGTTCTCTGTCTCTGTAGCTGAATCGATGTTCCTGTTGTGTGATGATATACGTACTATGTTGTTCATCTCCTTGACGTTGTGGAAATATGTACTACCAGAAGGGAATCCTGTGGTAGAAAGGTTGTTTCTCCTTATTCATTACATCTACTCAAAAGATATCAAACCGAAAAATGGAGTATTATATCAGAACGGTGAAGGAAAGTCAGCACAATGGAATCTTATCAAGACAACGTGGAATGATTTCGTTTGCGGTATCATAGTTTTGAATCGCCTTGTTTTGGTTCTCAGAGTAAAAGATTGCTCTTATGATGATAGGCTACTATTGTCAGCTATTGCAAAATACAAGCAAGAGCTGAAGAATCTAGAGGGTAAATTGAGGTCTGCTAAAGATGTTTCAGAGGCCAATGGATTTGCCAGGGAGACAATAAAGTCTAACATTTTTCCCTTTTGGAAGTCTCTCTTTGATGAACAAGGTAAAGAAGAAATACCAAGAGAGATAAAAAAATAGGATGCTTAGGGAATTGTTTAAGCCTCTTGATGGTGAGACTAGGGATATAGAGATAAAGTCACTACCTTTACATTCTCCTTACATTTTAGGAAGAAATTTTGCAAAGCAGGAGCTCAAAGACGAGGTTGTGCGACTAGGAGTTGAGCTTTCATTATATATAGCTCAAGCGATGTTTTTGTTATGTGATGACATTCGTAGTATGTTATGGCTTTGCTATAAGTTATGGAGAGATGCGGGACGAAGGTACATTTATCCTAATAGTCTCGTGCTGGAAAGAGTGCTTCGTGTCATTCATTATGTCTACTTCAAATATATCGAACCGAAGAATGGAGTATATCGTAATGGTGGCTTGTCGGTCCAAATCAGACTTGCTATACCAACATGGGAGAATTTTGATGATGTGATATTATCTCTGAATGTCCTTGTACTGGTTCTCAGACAAGAAGGAAGATGTGCATCTGGCCGAAACTTTATGTCTAGTATGGAAGAACAACTGAAGAAGGTAGAAGAGAAGTTGAGGTGTGGGAAGGTTGTTTCAGAGGCGAATGGGTTTAGAAGGGAAGTGATAGAGCCTAGCTTTTTCGGCTTGTGGAAGTCTCTATTTAATAAAGAAGCTAATAATGAAGCAACGCAGACTCCGAAAGTGATAAAGAATAGAATTCTTAGCGACCTTTTTCTACCTCTACATAACGAAGTAGCACCACCACCGTAGCTGCTACTAGGTTACTGTTGCCTCTATCGAACTAGAATAAAGACGGGATAGTTGGTTATCTTTGATTGGTAATTGTCTCGAATTTGGTCTCTTTAGTTTGTTTGATGATATAATACAAGTGGTGTTGTAATACTCTTGTCATGATTTGGATTTTCATTACCAAAATCTGGACCGTTTTCGCTGAAAAACTAAGATCATTGAACCAAAAGAGTATAGGAGTTAGTGACGAACACAGTGGGATCCCGCAAATACTATCTTCTTTACAAATGGCAGAGACGTCAAGATTGCACAGTAAACTTTAAAAGTAGTAAAGAAAAAGTGCTAAAAAAATGATAAAATAGTTTTGTTGAACAGTTTCTTGTAGCTCAAGGAAAGAACCAACCAAACACATGTCTTGAGTTGTGGGCACGTCAGGCATCTCATTAACAACAAGCTTCCAACAAAACAGACATCATCATCAGTCTCTATCTCTGTATTAAAGATGAGACTATAAAAAAGTTTGTTTTAATTAATTTGACACATGAAATATACCTAATTTTCTAGGTTTTCATATTCTGCTAATTCTCTCCCAATATAGAATTTAGCTCCTGAAATCCAAGACATGTTGTATAGTCAAGCACAGAAGCTTGAGAACAAAGATTGTTTATAGAGGATTTCAAAGCTAGACGAGCCAAATATATAAGTGCCGGTTAAAATGTTTCATAGAAGTGAAATATGTACAAACAAAAGCAAAATGTTAAAGAGAAAAGCCGGATTCAAATATCTAATTTTTGGCCGAACCGATTTTGAAACGGTTTTGATTTATATATCTAATTTCTATGAAACAAAAATTTGAAATTGAACTGATTGAACCGAGCCGAAACTAACCGAAAAAGACAAAAAATGAAAGTGAACCGAACCGAACTGCAAAAAGAAAAAAAAAAATTAAATTGACCCTAACAGAAGCGCAAAAAGACAAAAAAGGTTGAAATTGAACTAATTAAACCGAAACGAACCGCACATAAAACCGAATCAAATATCTCTTACGTGTTTTGAGGCTTTGAGCTGTTACTGTTCTGATTGAATTCAAAGCTATATATTGATTCGATAATGATGTTCTTATGGATTGATCTTCTTTTTCCAGAATCGGTGAGCTATATTATGCTGCTTTTGTCACTGTAACTACTTGTTAATGCTTTGGCTTTATACATCTCTCAAGACTTTTGTTATGTTATGATCACTCTCCTCTTGATTGCTTGCTTCGCAAACATGTTTAGGGCTTCATTTTTTTTCATATTGGTCTCTTTTGGTTTGAATTGATTATATCCTTCATTTGATGCCAGTCCTCCACAAAGAAGGTAATAGTGTCCATGTGATGATCTTGACTCTGAATCCAAAAGGTGTTGACATTCATGAGACTTGAGACACTAGGTGCTTGTGTTGCTGAAATTTTAGTTTCTCTCCTAAAGCTCATATCTTTTGGATGTTCAGGTTTTGAGACGAGACAGGGTCTACCTTCTCTGTGGTAGTGTCATTGGTTGCTAAACAAGGCCACAGGGGGAAAACATGTGTATGATATGACGTGGAGAGGAAGCAAAGTAAGCTTGGTGGAGATGAGCTTGTTGCTGAGCTGGAAAATTCATGAACAATACTACATTATCCTTACTCTTGTTCTATGGTCTAATCCTTCAACTAGTCCAGGTCTTTCGTCTATAGAACAGCTGTGGCTAATATATGACAATACTACATTATCCTTACTCTTGCTTGCTTTCGGATACTGATTAGGATCATCTAGTTTTTCTTTAATAAAAAGCAGTTAATCATCAGAAGATTCACATAGCCATGAGGGTCCAAATGCTAGAGAGAAGAGAGCATTCTCACTAAAAAAGACTCCAGAAAATTCACTACATGTGTCAACTATACAGATAGCCAGTGAAGTCAATATTACACTACATAGAGACAAATCACAAATCACTTAGAAGTTCAGTTAATGACTCATCTTGGTTGACACTTCGGGCTTCTGAAAGATGAATGGTCGCCAACTGTAAAGCTTTTGTTGCTGCTGTAATATTGGTCTGACAGTCTTCTAGGTGTGCAACTGAATTTGCGTTGAGCTTGATCAAGGGACAATGTGTTAACCATGACCGAAGCTTGTTCAGCTAGTCTATGCGCTTCAGTAAGTCGTTGAGATATACCATCAGGTGCTGCTGGTGGTGCTGAATCATTAACATGAGGTGGTACTGGTGGTGGTGGGGCCTTGTTAACAGGAGGAGGTGGTGGCAGCAGTTGTGGTGGTGAATCGCTTGCAAAGTTACAGGAAGGGTATACCTCGCGGGAGAAATCTGAGATGATCGGAGAAGAAGACGAGGAAGAAACGATTCTTTCACTTTCTCTCTGCCTTCGTAACGAACTCTGTTACCGCTACTCTGTTTTATAAACAATAAAATTGTTGATGGGCTCTTTTCTTTATTGGGCCAAATAACATTTATCATACCCATTTTAAAACCCACCTTCGATGTAAGTGTCCCACAAAATACGACACGTGTAATCATCAGGTGAGCCATCTGCTTCTCTTCTCTCTTACGGATAGTAAGCAATAAAAAAAATAGAAGTTTCTTCCTATTTTATTAATTAAAAATTAGATTTATCATTATTCCGCTCCCAGAAAAATATCTTCGGCTCAGGAGAAAGACTGTGATCGATGGCGGAGGGTGAAGTTACGCCCCCACCTCGTAAAGTTCTCATCATATCCGCTGGTGCTAGCCACTCCGTCGCTCTCCTCTGTACGTCTCACTCCCTAGACAATGAGTTCAGTAATAGTTCGATGTTTGATTTTGAACGTTTTGATTTTTGGTTTTGGTTTGGTAGCTGGAGAGGTTGTTTGCTCATGGGGTCGAGGAGAGGATGGACAGTTAGGTCACGGAGACGCAGAGGATCGATCTTCCCCGACGCAGCTAAGCGCCTTGGATGAACACCAAATCGTTTCCGTTACCTGTGGTGCTGACCACACCGTTGCTTATTCACAGTCACGCTTGGAGGTCTACAGTTGGGGATGGTTTGCTTCTCATCAATTATCTCTTTACTATTTTTTATATCAATTTTTGCTGGTTAGATTGTGTTTTGTGAACAGTTACTTGATACACTCGTTTGTACACATGTGTTTTTGCAGGGGAGATTTTGGGAGATTAGGCCATGGGAACTCGAGCGACTTGTTTACTCCGCTGCCAATCAAAGCATTGCAGGGTATTCGTATAAAGCAGATTGCTTGTGGGGATAGTCATTGTTTGGCTGTGACTATGGATGGAGAGGTGCAGAGGTATTTTACTCTTGTTAGCTATTCTTCTTCTCCTTATGTGCAATCAACAATCGCAGTAAAATGGCTTTTCATCCATAGTTTTTTTATAATGTCAATAGATTCAAGTGTAGTTTTATGTATTTTGGTTATTTTGATATATGTGTATAAAGCTGGGGGCGCAACCAGAATGGTCAACTTGGTCTAGGGAACACAGAAGATTCTCTAGTGCCTCAGAAGATTCAAGCCTTTGAGGTTTGTGTCGCTATATATTCATTGTGTCGCTATATATTCATCTTTTTTTGTCATAGTAGCTTCCTTAATTTACCAAAGAAAATGTGCTTCAGAATTGGGTCAATGTTGGGTCCATCTACTTTCACAACTTGCTCTTCTTAGAAATATGAGTATTACTAATTAAGGGTCTACATCTGGTGGAGATATTTTCAAAAATATATCTACAGTTATCGCATGTAGCCATGTAGGATTGTAATTGGTAGTCTAAAAATAGCTATATCTGCAAACACAGATATAGGGCACGGTCTAATTATAATTGTTCTGACCAGGTCAATTAGAAGAATTAGTGATCTGGACTGTAAGTTTATGTAAATAGTTTGGTTACTTTCCCCAGTATTACATCAACGCTTCAAACTCTTAATGGGTGCAGGGAATACGAATCAAAATGGTTGCTGCTGGTGCAGAACACACTGCTGCGGTTACAGAGGATGGTGATCTTTATGGATGGGGATGGGGAAGATATGGAAATTTGGGATTAGGTGACCGGAATGACCGCTTGGTTCCTGAAAGAGTTACCTCTGCTGGTGTAAGAAGCTATCAGGCTCTTGTTCTATATTTATTAGAAACACCTGCTATTTGTTTACACTTGCATTTGAAATTCAGTATACATGAAATGATTCAAATATAGTTCAATGAGTCTTGCCCTTGATTATACTCTGCACTGTATATGTTCTCCTTAATCTGAACAGCAGTGCATGGATCATTGAGATCATGCACTCTTGCCTTTTTAATTGACACTTTTTTGTAATTGGACTCTGATAATTCTCGCTTTCCTGGTTGTGGGAACTAAAATTGTAGGGTGAGAAGATGTCGATGGTTGCTTGTGGATGGCGGCACACAATATCAGTTTCTTACTCTGGAGCATTATATACTTATGGATGGAGCAAATATGGCCAACTAGGACATGGAGACTTGGAGGATCACCTTGTTCCTCACAAACTGGAAGCGCTAGGCAACAGCGTTATCTCTCAGGTTTCACCTAGGCCTCCTAATTTGCTTATATTTATTCATCAAATAGGATTAATACTTGGGTGTTTTTCTTTAGTCTCGCTGCATGAATTAAGTAGTAAAAGTTTCTGACAGTTATTGTTTGTTGAAGAAGACCGTCTCATTGTATATGTTTCTGCTGGTTGAGTTCTTCTGGCTCAAGATCTTCGGGATCATTTTTGGTTATCTTTTCCAGATTTCGGGAGGCTGGAGACATACAATGGCATTGACTTCTGATGGAAAACTATATGGATGGGGTTGGAATAAGGTCAAGCTATATCATCTACACATTAATCTGAGTTTTGCATTTAGTTGCTTTAGGCATGCGCTTGAATAGTGTTTTAAGCAACAAAATCGACTAGACTTGTCAGCAAGATATGCAATCCTTATACTGCGTTGCTAAAAGTAACTCACCTTGAATAGGGCAAGCTTCTAACTTACGCTCCTTTTTAGCATGCAGTTTGGACAAGTAGGAGTGGGCAATAACTTAGATCAGTGTTCTCCTGTGCAAGTGCGATTTCCCGACGATCAGGCATGTTGCTTTGACTTAATGACCCCTACAAGATTTTAAGCAGACAGCCTTTTTCACACTCTACATAATAATCAGCTCATCATGTCTCAATTTTGTTGCTTTTCTTTGCTAATACACACAAATATTTTCACAGAAAGTAGTTCAGGTCTCATGTGGATGGAGACATACCTTGGCTGTGACTGAAAGAAACAATGTGTTTGCTTGGGGCAGAGGTACAAATGGACAGCTCGGTATTGGAGAATCACTTGACAGGTGAAAGTGTGATAATTTTAGTTCAGTGTAACACAAATAAGAAGATCGGCCAAAGCCATTGCTTTACAGTTGCCTTCAGTACCCATCATTGACAAGGTGAAATGGATGTTTTTTTTTTGTCTTTGTAGGAATTCTCCAAATATCATAGAGGCACTGAGTGTTGATGGAGCAAGTGGACAACATATAGAATCTTCTAGTTTTGATCCATCTTCAGGTGAAAAAGGACAAAAAAAACTTACAGTTTTTAAGTATTCTTAGAGTCATATATTTTAATTTCTCCGTTGGGTTGTTGCAGGGAAAAGTTGGGTGTCACCTTCAGAGAGATATGCGGTTGTTCCTGGGGAAACTGTAAGCTTCTTTCCTTCTTACTTCCTAAGAATCTCTGTCCAAATGGCACAAGTGTCGTTTTGCTGCACCTGCTGAAAATGTTAGCATCAGTAAAAGATTGAAAGGCTTATAGATGTTTTAACGATTGAATCATCAATGCTCATGAACTTTAGGTGTATACATTTGCTTTAAAGATCAATGATGAAGCATATAAGTGTGATTTTGATATTGGTTTTTTTGGCAGGGACAAACTGAGAGTACAAGCAAAGGCAATGGAGGTGATATCAGTGTCCCACAAACTGATGCCAAGCGTGTTCGACTTTGAGCTGAGAAATTTTCTTTTAATTGTTCTTTTTGGCGTGTTTGGTCTCGAAGGTTTATCAATGTACTATGTCTAGTTTGAGGTTTGCTTCTTTTTTTTTTGTTGCTGTTAGTTTGTCCGTTGTAACTTCTTAATGCTTATTTCCTCCTCTTGGGCTCTTTCGCCATAACAATGTCTTGTTTTTTACTAAATAAAACTACATAATTCAAGATGGATAAGCCAAATCTTATATGTTCATATTTCTCAACAAGATAACTTCTTATAGTATGTTTTTTTGTCTGACAGATCCTATTTATCACAGTTTATTAAAACATTATCTAGCAGATGATAGTGTTCCATTGATTTTTGGAATATTTAGAAAACTAATATGAAAATGTAGGAAATTCATCGATTCTTCTGGAATATTAAATTTTATTGACTCTCTATGGTTGTTGCCTTTGATGACCACTGAAAGTATACAATTTAAAAGATGACAGCTGACAATTTATAAATCAATATCAAACTAAATAAAACTTTGTTAATAAAGAATCTCTAAATAACTGTGAAATTAAAATATCTTTGCGTTCTAATTTACAATTTTCGGCTAGGTTTTAGCCTTTTAGGCACACTTGCCACTTGCATACAATGCATGTTTCACGTTCCATGTTCTATACACTTACGTACACACACATGCATGTTATCAACAATCCGAAAGTTAGATCGTATCTAATCTAATAATATTCATTTTTGGACCAAGGTCCGGAAATTAATAATATGTAATTATATCCGTTAAACCTACTTGGCTATATAATATTCTAGTGGTAATGGATCGTTGAACATTTTCTATTTGGGGCGATTCTCTTCAAAGCTAAACCACCAAATTGCTCTTTTAAGTGTTTCTCTTTATGTGTCGGGTTACTTTCTCAGTTATTCGAAATTGACATGTCACTTAGATTCGATGCCATGTTACTACCTTCTTTTGTTAGTTCCATGTCACATCTTGTAAACTTTCTGAAAGATTCTTCGTGTCTCCTCCGCGAGTTTCCATTCCCCCATTATTTGGAAATTTATTTAAAAATGAACGTTTTACCTCTAAAATATCACCGGCATATGAATAATAATTATGATGTCTATTTATATGTATCTTGTTCAAGTTTAATATTTTCTTTTTTTAAACAAGTTTAAAATTTCTATCATTTATTTGATAAATAAAGCTCTGTTGTTTATAAAGTCTCACTAACAACAATTCAAACTAACAAACTTTTAGTAAACAACACATCGATTATAAATTCACAATATATGATAAAATATGAATAACGCAAGATAGAATTACACGAAAACGAAGAAGCTTATACATTATTCACATTTCACCAAATGAAATATATGAATTTTAGCCATTGTCTATTGTTTGTTTCTTTTCTTCCTCATCATCAGGGTTTTGTTTAGTAAGTAGTCTTGAACGGCTTGTAAACCTTAAGGTCAAGCATTACTCCAGCCACCGAGCCAACTCCGGCGACCACCGTAATCACTAAACATCCACCGCTCAACATTTTCAAACAAACCCACTTCATACTCCACTTCTCAACTTTCCTCTGCTTTATATACATCTCCACCGGAAAATAAACAGTCAAAGGCCAAAACCCTAACGCTCCCAAGATCCCCACGACGTCGTTAAAGAACGGCATAAGCATCGATATCACGGTGGTCAAAACCACAAAACATGACCGGAACACTGCTCTGAAAACGTTGACTTTATACGGTGCCCTAACTCCAGGGATCCTGATTTCAAATTCCTTGGAGACCAAGTCACTATCAGG
The DNA here is from genome assembly GCF_020379485.1 of Brassica napus. Classification (NCBI taxonomy): domain Eukaryota; kingdom Viridiplantae; phylum Streptophyta; class Magnoliopsida; order Brassicales; family Brassicaceae; genus Brassica; species Brassica napus. Next base: position 28,807,898 of record NC_063435.1, on the reverse strand, counting down.
AAACCTAGCCGCGGCTTGTTTATCCACAAACGCGAAGATTGGCTGAGCAAAGACTTGGTAAGCTCCTACAAGGTGGATAACAATAGCGACGTTGGCCACGTCGAGGAGCCAAAACGGGTTGTAGAAACCGAAACCGGTTAAGAGGTTTCCTGGTGCTGCGTCTCCAAAAGCAGCGTAGCCCATGCAACCACATAGCATGTAAAACGTCGTCGTGACGGCTATGCTTATTCTTGTCGCTTGCTTCATCGTTTTTGATTCTGCTGGTGGAGATCTTACAGTGTCTTGAATCTCGATTAGGACAACGGAGTATGAATAAGCAAAGGCAATATCTCCAAGTGCTTGGAAGGTTCTCCATATCTTTTGGGTTTGAGTCACTGTTCCTATGCTTATGCCAGTGAGACTTCCCTTGAATACTCCATTAGCTGAAACCAATAAGAGTTAGTTAGGAACAAACACTCTATTTTACTTGTCTAAGAATCTTTCTGAAGTTGCTCCCTCAGTTTCAAAATTTGTTTTAAAGTTTTAAGTTTGTGTGTAAGAGAACAAAAAATGTGGTTTTATTTTTTTAAGACAAATTTTAAATAAAATTCTGTATGTAACCTCACTATTTTAAAATGTAATAAAATAGATAGAAAAAACTGCTACTAGTATAAAGGATAAAAAATTAAATAGTTTTTAATTTATGTAAAAGTGTCCAAAATGACATTTTTGTGAAACATATATTTTTATGTACCTGCGACCTGAATGATTCCGAGAGCTAAACCTATTGCAGAATATGTGAAGGACATGATGGCAGCAACTATGGAGAGCCACCAAATCTGGTCAAAGTCTTTGATCTGAGAGAGCAAGATCTCTGTAACACCAAACATGATCATATAGGGATTGCTTGACATGTGACATGGGTTCTTCCCTCCGCTCTCGTGGAAGCAGTTCGATCTCTTAATTGCCCTGAAAGCTTAAACCAAATTAAAAGGGGGTTTGTCTCATTATTTAGTAGCTAAGGAAACTTCTTGCTGAGAAAGTGAGACTCACATCATGCTTATAGATGCTGCAATTGTGTAACCGACTGTGATTCCAAAAAGATTCAAGAACTGAATCAGACCACAAATCTTGAACCTAAACCCACCTGTCAGAACACAGAACCAGACAGTGTAAAGCATCACAAAACATATTAAGTAAAACTAATATAAGTTTAATTAACAGTACCGAGGATTGATTGGACAGCATCCATGTAAGTGTAGTTTCTCTTTCCGGAAACAGGGTCACCAGTTCTGTAGCAGTCACTGAGAAGAGTGGAAGAGAAGTAAGTGACGAAAGAGAACAAGAACATCACTGCAGGTCCAGCGATCCAACCGAGTTGGCCTATGGCCCATGCTAGAGATAGAACACCAGATCCTATCACAGCAGTTATAATATGCGCACTTGCGGTCCAAACCGTCCCTGAAAACAAAAACAAAACAAAAAAAATATGAACATCTCTCGTCGGACTCTTGATGATTTCTAAACTTGAAGTTTAAGTTAACTATACCTGATCTCTTAAGCCTTCCATCATCATCAAAACATTTGAAAGCTGGCCGAGAAACATCCATCTAGGGCTTAGTAAGACATCAAAGTTGTGAGGAATTACTATTAGTTCACAATACTGTTTTAACTTATAATTAACGATTTTGGCGGTAAAATATAAAATATATATTTAAGAGAGAGTAGTTTACCTCTGCTTATTGAGCCTTAAGAGAATAAGCTGTAGACAAAAGCTATATATGCACAAAACTAAACTCGAAGAAACTAAATAAAAAGTGGACAAAGAAATAAATGCAAAAGGCAATGGGTGGTGAGAGCAATACTGCTGCTGCATGTTGTTTGTTTTGGGTCTGGTCATCTTATATAAGCCATCATAAGTGGAGAAGAGAATCTTATTTTCTTATAAAAACAATAATTGTTATTTACAGGTAAGATATATGAAATTTGGCCACATGAGCCTTACACATTTGTACAAATCTCTATATAATAATAATATGCGTCTCACTTAGGGTATCCAGTATATATCTATATATATATATATAACATACATTTTAATTCGATACTACATATCAAGTTTTTGATTCTTAAAAAAGAAAAAAAAGTTTTTGATTCTTTGAATGAAATTATTACTCAATAAAATAGATATATTTTGAGTATATAAGTACTCGAGTATTCTTATAAGCGAGTATGTACATGTCCATGAATCTCACGATGCTATAACTTTTGAGGTAAATGAATCTGCAGTACTCGAGTCGAGATGTGGAAATGGAACACGGAAACTGACAAAAACTACCCATAGATTATCTTCAACATACATTATCAATGTTTCAAAAACATTGCATGTGTCGGACAATATGGATAAAAAACTTTCCGAAAGTATTGATATTTAGTTTTATTCTCCTATCTCTCATGGTATAAAATAACACAATCCTATTGGTTGGTGAACCTAAAGGTTCGGGGGTGAACCCAAGAATAAGTCTTATTATACGACTTATTCTTGGGTTCACCCCCTAGAGTGAACCTTTAGGTTCACCAACCAATAGGATTGTGTTATTTTATATTTGAAATCTTTTAAAAAAGAAAACAAAATATTTTCTCAAGCTATAAATTATATTATATTTTTAAAATAGAAAGGTAAAAATAAATAAATTAAAAAATAGTAATTAAAAAAATATATTTTTAACGTCTTCAACAAAATACTAAACCCTAAATCCTAATCTCTAATTCCTAAACCCTAAATCCTAAACCCTTGGATAAAGCTTAAATCCTTGGATAAATCCTAAACTTCGAATCAAAAACACTAAACACTCAAGGGTTTAGGGTTTATGGTTTTAAGATTTAGTGTTTTTGATTTAGAGTATGAATTATCTAAGGGTTTAGAGTTTGCCCAAGGGTTTATAGGGTTTATGATTTAGGGTTTAGGGATTAGGATTTAGGGTTTAGTGTTTTGCTGATGACGATAAATTTTTTTTTTAATTCGTTTTTCTCTAACTACTATTTTTTTCTAATTTTTTAACCTTTTTTATTTTAAAAACATAATATATCTTGACAATATTTTGTTTCCTTTTCTAAAAAATATCGGATTTGAAATAATGAAATCCTATTGGTTGGTGAACCTAGAGGTTCACCCTATAATAACTCGTATAATAACGTGTACTCTTCTTTTCAAGTGCTTTCATTCTTTTCTCATCCATAATTGCAAAGTTCATGCCACGGCTAAATAGATCAAAACATTAGTGATTCTCTTAATTCGAAAACTGGATCGAAACTTCGAATACTTCAGTTTATTCATTATATGGAGATCCTAAACTTATAATAGGTCGAGTTGATATGTATTGTCTTCGAGTTGATATAGCATTAGCTAGGAACAAGTACATACAGAAACATCAAAAGGAATAATATTTACCTTTTTGGCTTGGATGTACAGAATGTATGTATATATAAATATTTCAACTTGGAGATTTTTAAGAATTATTGTTTCCTCCATTCTTTAGTGAAAGATACGTAAAAAGAGAGAATCGAATGCTATATAGTGTTTACGCTCCATACCTTCATATTTTATTAATAATTAATAATACTCATTCTTACTTCAAATGCTTCCGAGCCCTAGGCTATATTAAAAATTATTTGATATTTATATACTAGAGCGTATGCTAAGTTTAGTTTTTTGTAATTTTATTTTATTATTAGCATAGGAATGTGTTTCAAAAAAAATAATTAACATAAGGAATAGCCGAACAAGTGCTGCATCAGCACATTATAAATCTTGTTATATTGTTTTATGCTTCTCGATTTCAAACTAACATGGGCTGAAATTTCTTCGAACATGTATCGAATATAGTTGTACAAAAAACTAAAATTGATAGGGTTCATACAAAAACTAAATTATGCAATTTTCGAAGAATAGTCCTTAAGGTGAAACTAAACTTTGTACTATAGCTAATTTGAACGGATGGATCCACAACATGAACAAAAAAAGAGATCCCGTTTTGATTTCGGTAAGTTTTTTTATCTAGTTGTAATATACTATTTGGCATGACCGCATGAAGATTAAATGTTTTGATTTCGTTAACATTTTATGTATTCGTAACCAATAATATTTCCGTTTGCTAGTTCTATCAGTTCAAGTTCCAAAAGGTTAATTGTTATTTTTAGAATTCAGGCCAAAAAAATATTGGTTTAAACAAACAAACTAAAGCGAAAATGTATGATCATAAGAGAATCGAATTTCCATGCAACTATGCAAGTGTTATTATCTAGCATAGTATCTTTGAACACTTTCAAAAACTCCTTTTGAATTCCAAGATTCTTTTTTATTAATTAACTTATTATATTCATTACACTTAAATTCTGAAAAATGGTTTATAAATCACTCTATGTATAAGGGTAAACTTTACACACTCAAGTCTCTAATACTGTAAACAGTACAAATTACGTCAAAATTGTCTGAAAAAAGATGGAGAAAATCAAATCAAGCCTACAGAATCTGATTGATTTTTCATTATTATTTTTGAAACTGACTTGTGCAAATAACTTTTATTACTCATGACTTCAAAACCGCGTTCGTTACTTATCACATCTTTATTATTATTTCTAATCTTCTAACTATTGAAAGTCTGATTCGTAATGCTAGAATGTTCATGGATTAGTTAGGTGAAAAGTAAAGTGATCTAAGAATAATTTTGCAGAGATGAAAGATAAGATTGTTTACAAGTAGATATTTTTAGCAAATATAATTCATTATGATTATGGTCTACCGTCGTATCCTACCCAACATATGACAATATGTTCTATACACGGTGTATATAGCGGTGTAAAAACATAACCAACCGTATATAAAATTCAAATTTCATATCTAATCTATATTTTCATATTTTGTTATGCGAAAGTCAAATATTTCCGTTGAATTAAAAATGTATGTTACTCTGCCGTTAAGTTTTTAGAGGATGTGTATTAAAAACATTCAATATAAATAATATTTTTGGCTTAGAAGTACCGTGGATTTAGCTGGCTTAGGTCTTTATTGGCAGAGCAGATGATAAAACAGTAATAGTATTCTATAGAAACATAATGTTACAGAAATTGTATGCATTTTCTAATTTATTTAATATAATGATTGGTAAAACAGTATGATCATGCTATTTAAAATTATTATAAAAATTGGTATATAATATATAATATATTTATTTTTAATGAATATATATTAATATATAAAATTAAAAAAGTTAGAAAAATAATTTATTTTATTTAATAATTTCTAAATTATTTTTGTATCAAAAAATATGATTTAAAAATAAATTTTACAATTAAAATATCTATTTTTTAAAATAATATATCATATTTAAAATATAATATAATTTTGGTAACATATCCATGTCATTTGATGAAGGTCAAAGAGGTTTAAAATCTTTGTTGTCTCTGTTTTTCTAGAAAATAGTGTGGTTAGTTCACCAATTTATGGAGTATTATGAAGTTTTACTATACTAAATGACAAAAAACTAAAACGATGCCCATGTACCATGGAAGAGAGTTCAATATACATTAATACAAATATATAATATGTTTATAAATTTTAAAATAACACTAAAGATCATAGGCTTCAGTATATAAAATATTTACCAAAAAATTCAATATTTTCGTAGAGGTCAGTTAACACATAGATTTTGAGAAATATTAAAAAATATGAAAATATTGTTTTAATGCATAGTTGCATCCTTCACAAACATATGATGAATGTCAAAGAGGTTTGAAACTTTTGTTATCTCCAATTCTCTAGAAAATAGCGATTTTATAGTGGTTAGTCCACCAATTTTAGGGAGTATTATGAAGTTTTACTAAATTAATTGACAAAAAAACTATGCTCATGTACCATGAAACAGAGTTTGATATACATTAATACAAATTTAAAATGTGTTTAGAAATTTTAAAATAACACTAAATATAATAGGCTTCAGTATATAGAACATTTACAGAAAAAATTCATTTTTTCGTAGGGCTTTAACACATAGATTTTGAGAAAAATTCAAAAAATACGAAAATATTTTTTAATGCATAATTGCATCCATCACTAACATATGATGAAAGTCAAAGAAGTTTGGAACTATTGTTGTCTCTATTTCTCTAGAAAATAACGATTTTATAGTGGTTAGTCCACCAATTTAGAGAGTATTATGAAGTTTTACTAAATTTATCGAAAACAAATTAAAAGGATTTCCATGTAGCATGTAAGAGAGTTTAATATACATTAATACAAATGTAGAGTGTGTTTAGAAATTTTAAAACAACACTAAAGATCATAAGCTTCAGTATATAGAACATTTACCGAAACACATAGATTTTGAGAAAAATTCAAAAAATATGAAAGTTATGGTTTAATGCATAATTGCATCCTTCACTAACATATGATGAAGGTCAAAGAGGTTTGAAACTTTTGTTGTTTCCGTTTCTCTAGGAAATAGCGATTTTATAAGTGTTAGTCCATCAATTTAGGGCGTATTATGAAGTTTTACTAAATTAATTGACAAAAACTTAAAACGATTCCCATCTACCATGGAATAGAGTTTAATATACATTAATACAAATGTAGAATGTGTTTAGAAATTTTGAAACAACACTATAGATCATAGGCTTCAGTATATAGAACATTTACTGAAAAACTCAATATTTTCGTAGGGGTTAACACATAGATTTTGAGAAAAATTCAAAAATAGGCGGAACCGATCTACTAATTCTTTGATTCCAGTTAGTATGAAAATTATGTTTTAATGCATAGTTGCATCATTCACTAACATATGTAGAAGGTCAAACAGGTTTAGAACCATTGTTGTCTGCGTTTTTCTACAGAATAGTGATTTTATAGTGGTTAGTCCACCAATTTGAGGAGTATTATGAAGTGTTACTAAATTAATTGACAAAAAATTAAAACGAATCCATGCACCATGAAATATAGTTTAATATATATTAATACAAATGTAGAATGTGTTTAGAAATATTAAAATAACACTAAAGATCATAGGCTTCAATATAAAGAGCATTTACCAAATAATTCAATATAAAGAGCATTTACCAAATAATTCAATAATTCAATATAAAGAGCATTTACCAAATAACACATAAATTTTGAGAAAAATTCAAAAATATGAAAATAATGTTTTAATGTATAATTTCATCATTCACTAAGATATGATGAAGTTCAAAGAGGTTTAGAACCTTTGTTGTCTCCGTTTTTCCAGATAATACCGATTTTATAGTGGTTATTCCATCAATTTAGGGAGTATTATAAAGTTTTACTAAATTTATTAACAAAAAATTAAAAGGACGTCCATATACCATGAAAGAGATTTTAATATACATTATTAAAATGTATAATGTGTTTAGAAAATTTAAAACAACACTAAAGATCATAGGCATCAGTATATAGGACATTTACCGAAAACTTCAATATTTTCGTTGGGGTTAACACATATATTTTGAGAAAAAATCAAAAATATGAAAATATTTTTTTAATACATAGTTGCATCCTTCACTAACATATGATGAAGGTCAAAGAGGTTTGGAACTATTTTTGTTTCCATTTCTCTTGAAAATAGCGATTTTATAGTGGTTACTCAACCAATTTAAGGAGTATTATGAAGTTTTACAAAATTAATTGACAAAAAAAATGATGCACATGTACCATGGAAGAGAGTTTAATATACATTAATAAAAATGTAGAATGTGTTTAGAAATTTTAAAACAACACTAAAGATCATAGGCTTTAGTATATAGAACATTACCGAAAACTCAATATTTTCGTAGGGGTTAACACATAGATTTTGAGAAAAATACAATAATATGAAAATTATGTTTAAATGCATAGTTGCATCATTCACTAATATATTTTGAAGGTCAAAGAGGTTTGGAACCTTTGTTGTTTCCGTTTTTCTAGAGAATAGCGATTTTATAGTGGTTTGTCCACCAATTTTGGGAGTATTATGAAGTTTTACTAAATTAATTGACAAAAAAATTAAAACGATGTCCATGTACCATGAAAGAGAGTTTAATATACATTAATACAAATTTATAATGTGTTTAGAAATTTTAAAGCAACACTAAAGATCATAGGCATCAGTATATATGACATTTACCGAAAAACTCAATATTTTCGTAGGGATTGTTAACACATAGTTTGAGAAAAATTAAAAAATATGACAATACTGTTTTAATGCATATTTGCATCATTTACTAATATATGATGAAGGAAAAAAATGTTTGGAGCCTTTGTTGTCTCCGTTTTTCTAGAAAAAGCGATTTTATAGTGGTTAATCCACCAATTTAAGGAGTATTATGAAGTTTTACTATATTAATTGACAAAAAAATTAAAAATGATATCCATGTACCATGAAAAAGAGTTTAATATATATTAATACAAATGTAGAATGTGTTTAGAAATTTTAAAACAACATAAAATATAAAAGGCTTCAGTCTATAGAGCATTTATCGAAAAATTTAGTATTTTCGTATGGGTTTACACATAGATTTTGAGAAAAATTCAAAAATATGATAATAGTGTTTTAATGCATAGTTGACATCCTTCACTAACATATGATGAAGGTCAAAGAGGTTTGGAACATTTGTTGTCTCCGTTTTTCAAGAGAATAGTGATTTTATAGTAGTTAGTCCACCAATTTAAAGAGTATTATGAAGTTTTACTAAATTAATTGACAAAAAAATTAAAAAGATGATCATGTACCATGGAATAGAATTTATATATACATTAATACAAATGTAGATTGTGTTTCGAAATTTTAAAACAACACTAAATATCGTAGACTTCAGTATATAGAGTATTTACCAAAAAATTCAATGTTTTCGTAGGGGTCAAAGAGGTTGGAACTATTGTTGTCTTTGTTACTCTAGAAAATTTCAATTTTATAGTGGTTAGTCCATCAATTTAGGGAGTATGATGAAGTTTTACTAAATTAATTGACAAAAAATTAAAACGATGCCCATGTACCATGAAAAAGAGTTTAATATACATTAATACAAATTTAGAATTTGTTTAGAAATTTTAAAACTACACTAAAGATTATAGGCTTCAATATATAGAACATTCACCGAAAAACTCAATATTTTCGTAGGGGTTAACACATAGATTTTAAAAAAAATTCAAAAATATTAAAATAATGTTTTAATGCATAGTTACATCATTCACTAACATATGATGAAGTTCAAAGACGTTTAAAACTTTTGTTACCTCCGTTTTTTATATAATAGCGATTTTGAAGTGGTTAGTCTATCAATTTAGGGAGTATTATGAAGTTTTTCTATATTAATTGACAAAAATAATAAAACTATGCCCATGTACCATGGAAGAGAGTTTAATATACATTAATACAAATGTTGAATGTGTTTAGAAATTTTAAAACAACACTAAAGATCATAGACTTCAGTATATAGAATATTTACCGAAAAACTCAATATATTCGTATGGGTTAACAAATAGATTTTGAGAAAAATTCAAAAATATGAAAATTATGTTTTAATGTATAGTTGCATCCTTCAGTAATATGTGATGAAGCTCAAAGAGGCTTGGAACATTTGTTGTCTCCGTTTTTCCAGAGAATAGCGATTTTATAGTGGTTTTTTGTTTCATTGAAACACAAACTTATATTAATTCAATCCAAAACTTAGGTACCACCCATACAGGCTTCTTCCTCAACCAGACATTGTTTGGCTAAAGTATCAGCCTCTTTGTTCCTCTCTCTCGATATCCAAGAGAAAGACAATTCATCAAAACAACATGATATCTATAAAACAAAATAGCGATTTTATAGTGGTTAGTCCATCAATTTAGGGAGTATTATGAAGTTTTAATAAATTAATTGACAAGAAAATTAAAACGATGTCCATGTACCATGAAATATATTTTAATATAAATAATTACAAATTTATAATGTGCTTAGAAATTTTAAAACAACACTAAAGATCATATGCTTTAGTATATAGAACATTTACCGATAAACACAATATTTTCGTAGGGGGTGGTAACACATAGATTTTGAGAAAAATTCAAAAATATAAAAATTTTGTTTTAATGCATAGGTGAATCTTTCACTAACATATGATAAAGGTCAAAGAGTTTTGGAACCTTTTTGTCTCTTTTTTCTAGATAATAGCGATTTTATAGTGGTTAGTCTATCAATTTAGGGAGTATTACGAAGTATTACTAAATTAATCGACAAAAAAAATAAAACGATGTCCGTGTACCATGAAATAGAGTTTAATATGCATTAATACAAATGTAGAATGTGTTTAAAATATAATTGGTTCTAAACAAAAAAAAAAAAAAAAAAAAAAAAAAAAAATCAGATTTTAAAACGGTGAAAAAATGGCGATTGCCGATTGAAGATGGTTTTCGTTTCGAATATTTCTGTCTCTGCGAGTGTTGAGAATCTGATTACGAAGTATTGTAAGATCAAGGGGGTTTGGGAGGATCTAAATGAGGTGGTGATTTTTGAATCAATTTTTCTGGGATTTTGGGGTTTTCCCAACGAAGAGTGTTATAGGAGATTCTGTAAACATCAGATCGGGGATATGGGATTTGTTTTGCTGATTAGCTATTCGATTTCATTAAAACTGGATTCATGCGAAGGGTGGAGAGCGGTCTTGAAGGATTTCTTCAAAAGTGTAAGTTTTAATCTCTTGAAATTTTATTTCTTTAGATATATTCTGAGAAATTATGGGAGATTTTGGTTTTTTATTGAAACGAGTGGGGGATATGGAAATTTTCCCAGTTTTAGGGATTTCTCTGGATCTGGTGGATCCTTAAGAGAAGCTGATTGTCATGTATGGCTGATTAAGAGAATGATTTATGGGCGTAGAATAAGAGTGGCGAATCTTCTTGATTCTATTTGTGGGATGATTGATTCTATGATATTAAAGCAGATTGGGAATATTAATTTTGAAAGTAGAAATGGTGATTTACGATTTGGGCAATTAAAGTTTTTGAATTCGGTACGAGCTGGGTGGGGCGTCTGTATATATATGATGTCTAATGTGTTGCTGTTTAATCATCTTTGCTATAAGCTTTTATCAGAGATATTCTTACAATTTTGGTTGTTTTATCTTTCTTTGAGGTTAATTATGACTCAAGGGCAATGGTTCGTTAAGTCTGGGGGACAGAAGAAGCAAGTACCGAGTGTAGGCTTGAAGATTTCGATCCCGAAGTTTGATAACTCCAACCTCATCATGGGGTATTCAAAGACGCTGATTGGCCGCTGTATGAATCCTTTCAAACAGGATATGCAGGATTTGCTTTTCCATCTCCCAAGAATATGGAAAGTGGAGGAGAGAGTGGTGGGTGCGGATTTGGGACTTGGAAGATTCCAATTTGATTTTCAGGAGGAAGAGGATATCACCGAGGTGCTTAAGAAGGAGCCTTTCCATTTTGATAACTGGATGTTATCCATTGTGAGATGGGATCCGGTGGTGGAGGAGAATTACCCTTCCAAGATCACTTTTTGGGTGAGAGCTATTGGAGTTCCCCTGCATTTTTGGGCGGAGCCAACTTTTAGGAGCATCGGAGAGGCGTTGGGAGTAGTTTGTGGAGAGGATGCTATAGATATAAATGAGGGGAAGATCCGTGTTATACTGGATGCTTTCAAGCCTTTGATTTTCTCTATTACTGTGGAGTTTCACAGTGGAGAGGAGACTGTGATTGCCTTGAGGTATGATCGACTTCATGGCTTTTGTAGGATGTGCTCAAGCTTGAGACATGATCAGTCAAGGTGTCCCACAAATAACGCTTTGGTGGAGGATGGCGTGGGTCCGTCTGAGAAGCCAGACCAAGGAAATAAGGCTTTGAGTTACAAAGGGGCAGTGGAGTCTCGCTCTACCGCGACAAATGCTGGTGGGTATAACGGGAGGCCGAATCAACAGTCGACGGGGAGGAATGAAGTCAAAGGAAAAGGAATAGATTATGAGGGTGGAAAACAAGCTGGCTTAGCTAAAGGGGGTCCTGTGCGGAAGTATAGAGATCAAGGGAGATCAACGACGAGGTATGTTCGGCAGGCGGGATATCTACCACCTCAGGAGCTAAGGGATAGCTATGCTATAGCTACGGGGGGTATCAATGGTTTAAAAAATCAGGAAGTCGGGAGTCATCTGGATGCACAACAAAAATTGATGCTAGATGCTTTCAAGAGTGGAGGAAAAGGAGAGGGGTCAGAGTCAAAGGCTCGTAAGGCCTTGCTTTTTGAGGAAGAAATTGCTGGAGAGGAACATTTGGAAACAACAGGAGAGGAACGTGTAGTAGGGCCTCAAGTGCAGGAAGTTATGGAGACATTGGCCTTACCTATGGAGCTTTCTAGGGAGGTGGCAAAAAGTATGGGGGAAGTAGCTGAGAGTAAGTGCTCTGGAGTGGAGAATGGGAGTAACCATGTGGAACAGAGGGGAAACAAGGTGGAGGAGGTGATTCCGGAGATGGTGGCAGGTTTAGATGATGAAGAAGATAATTTGGAGTATGAGATGATGGAGGATGGAGAGGATGATGTGGCGCTGGACCAAGTTGTCTCGGATCAGACGTTTTCTAATGACGTGGAGATGGTGACTGAGGGTATTACTCACTTGGAGGAAGGTTTGCCAACTGATGAAAGTGCTGAACTAGCTGGAGAGAAAGAGCATCAGGTCCCAAAAAAGAAAAGCGGGAAACTTAATGCGGCGGTGATGGGGGGGAATGCAAAGAAGAGATTGGTGCAGGGTTTGGTCTCTCCAAGGAAGAAGGTAATGGCAAAGCAGGCTAGTAAGGGGGTTGAGAAGGGCCCAGCTCACACAAAGAAGGCTTCGGTGAAGCCGAAATCTGATCAGGACTAGGTTCCTGTTGACCTTATGTTAATTTTAAGTTTTATGAATAAGTGTTGGGCTTTTGATATAAAGCCTCTCTCGTTTTCTGCTCAGTTTTTTTGGTTTAAATTGCCTCTGATTATGTCAGGGTGTTGGAATAAAAGAGTTGGTTCTAGTTATCATAATGGTGCTATGTCTTCTTTTTCTAATTCACGTATGTTGTTAATAGTGTTTCTGGTGAATTCTGATTTTCTTGTGATTATGAGGCTCGTTGGTTCTCGTAGGCGTGTGTATAAGGTGTGGAATTGGTTAGAGGATTGGATTGGGAAATGGGATTGTTACTGGTTGGTTTGGCAAAGTGTGAGGATGATGAGGTCTGGTTACAAGAGCAGGACGTGTGGTTTAGTTATATATTTAAAGGAAGCCACATTTGGTTTGTATTGTTATGTTGTGGTTAACGTTTTAGATGACGTTGTTGTGGGATTGATGTGTCAAAACTCACACACACTGAATGGAACAAATGGTTATGAGATATGTTGGAGAACATGTCATGCGGACTCTCTTGCTCTTGGTGGTATGGACCGATTTGGGTTGTTTCTCGGGTTTTCCGAACAGCTTGGAAATCTAAATAGATTTGTTCTAGTAGAGATTCTCGTTATCGGCGGTGGTTTCTATTTCAGATTAAATTCAAAGTTGGGTATGGTAATTCTGGTTGTTGATATGGACGCTCCAGTTATTGATGTTTTGAATTTGAGACTATGGTATGTGTTTGGTTTTTCTGAGTTTTGGTGGTTAAGGAAATGGTTAAGTAATTGTTTTCAAGAATTTTGTCTGGCTAGTTGTATGAGATCCTTTTGGATGCTCGTGTTGGAAAAATGTGGAGAGGGAGCTCGGGCAAAAGTACACAGGAATCTAATAAGGTTAATCTATGATATGGATTTGATAGGTGTCCTCATGTATTTTAAAATTTGCTTTTCAGTGACCCACTTCCTCAATTTTTGGAGTTATACGATTTTTGTAAAAGGTACAAAAATCGTCAGGAGATGGGTATGGCAGTGTCTAACTATAGTTTTAAAAGAATGAAGATATTAAGCTGGAATTGTAGAGGTATGGGGAGTAATTATACCATTAATTATTTAAGAGAAATTTGGTACAAACACAAACCGGCGTTTCTCTTTCTTTCAGAGACAAAGCAACAGTTTGATTTTGTCCAGAAGTTTCAATTCCATTTTGGATATAAATATTTACACACGGTCGATCCGGTTGGGAGGAGTGGTGGTTTAGCTCTTTATCATAGTTATGATTCCCCGGTGGATATAATATATTCGAGCAATAGAATTATAGACATCGAAACGAGTTATAAAGGGAAAAGGATATATATTTCTTTTGTATATGGAGATCCTGTACAAGGTCTGAGGGATCAAGTTTGGGAACGTCTTACACGGATTGGTATAACTAGAACAGAACCATGGTTTGTGATTGGGGACTTGAATGAGATCACTGGTAATCATGAAAAAGAAGGAGGAGCGTTAAGGCATGCATCAACTTTTGTACAATTTAATAATATGATTGAAAATTGTGGTCTTCTGGAGTTTCCATCCTTGGGAAATACTATGTCTTGGAGTGGGAAAAGGCAAGATCATACGGTTCGATGTAGATTAGATCGAGCTTTAGGTAATACGGAGTGGCATAATTTGTTTCCAACTTCATATGTGGAATATTTGGGGATGATTGGTTCGGATCATCGACCCATAGTTGCAAATTTAGATGAGAAACAAATTAAGACACGCAGACAATTTCGGTTTGATAAGAGGTGGATTGGGATGGAGGGACTTATGGAATCTATCTCAACGGGATGGGCATTAAGGAACCAGAGGAATACTACGAGGGTAGTTGATAAGATTAGTAACTGCAGGCATGAGATTTCGGTTTGGAGGAAAAATAATCCCCCTTATGGAAAGGAAAAAATAAATACTCTCCAGAAGGCTTTGGAGGATATTCAGTGTGATAATACAAAAACTTATGAAGAGGTACTAGAGGTCTCTAGGAAGCTAAAAGAAGCATATAGAGATGAAGAATTATTCTGGGAACAAAAATGTAGGACGAACTGGCATGCCAAAGGGGATCGCAATACAAAGTTCTATCATGCTCTAACGAAGCAAAGACGGATCCAAAATAAGATTGTGGGATTACATGATAGTGCTGGCAATTGGGTTACATCGGAAGCAGAGGTGGAAGGGGTTGCGCTAGATTATTTTAATGATCTTTTCTCAACCTCTTTGCCATCAGGTTGTGAAGAATTTTTACAAGAGGTACCAACGCTGATTACTGATGATCAGAACCGATTCCTAACTTCCTGGGCATCGGAAGAAGAAGTACGATCGGCTTTATTTTTAATGCATCCGGAGAAAGCTCCAGGTCCGGACGGAATGACGGCCTTATTTTTTCAACAATCATGGTCAATTATTAAAACAGATATTACCGATATGGTTAATGAATTTTTTAGGACGGGATCCTTGGATGAGCGGTTAAATATGACCAATATCTGTCTTATTCCAAAAACGGCAAGGCCGAGTAGAATGACGGAACTTCGACCTATTAGTTTATGTAATGTGGGTTACAAAATTATTGCAAAGGTGATCTGTCAGCGGCTGAAAGGGTTATTGCCAAACTTAATCTCTGAAACACAATCAGCTTTTGTGTCTGGGCGGCTGATCTCAGATAATATCCTGATTGCTCAGGAGATGTTTCATGGGTTGAGAACGAACAAATCATGCAAGGAGAAGTTCGTAGCTATAAAGACGGACATGAGTAAGGCCTATGATAGGGTTGAATGGCCTTTTATTGAGGCGATGTTACTAAAATTGGGCTTTGCCCAGCGTTGGGTATCTAGAATTATGGCTTGCGTTTCTTCAGTCCAATATAAGGTTCTGATTAATGGCCAGCCAAAAGGACACATTGTCCCAAACAGAGGATTAAGGCAAGGGGATCCATTATCACCTTATTTATTCATCTTGTGTACTGAGGCACTAATTTCAAATATTAGGAAAAAGGAAGAAGCGAAACTATTAACAGGCCTGAAAATTGCGCGTGGTAGTCCGGCAATTTCACACTTACTGTTTGCAGACGATAGTCTTTTTTTCTGCAAAGCTAATAGGCAAGAATGTGGGGTTATATTACAGATTTTGAAAGATTATGAGAGAGCATCGGGGCAGCAAATAAATTTTGCGAAATCGTCACTTCAGTTCGGACATAAGGTTCCTGATCTGGCACGAATGGAGGTTCAACAGGTTTTGGGTATCACCACAATAGGAGGAATGGGAACTTACCTAGGAATCCCTGAAAGTTTGGGTGGATCAAAGACTCAAATTTTTGGTTTTCTGCATGAAAGAGTAAATAATAAAGTTAATAATTGGACAATTCGGTTTATTACAAAGGGGGGAAAGGAAGTTTTAATTAAATCGGTGGCATCACCTATGCCAACTCATGTGATGTCTTGTTTTCGTTTACCCAAAACGGTTACCAAGAAACTAACGAGTGTGGTTTCTCATTTTTGGTGGAGTGGCAGTGGAAATAAGAAAGGGCTACACTGGTTTTCGTGGGACAAAATGTGCATAGATAAGAAGGAGGGTGGCATTGGCTTTAGAGATATTCAAAACTTCAATACAGCTTTATTAGCTAAACAGTTATGGAGGCTAATTGACAAACCTGAATCTCTCTTTGCAAAGGTTTTTAAAGGACGTTATTATAGGAAATCAGATCCAATGGATCCTATACGTTCATATTCTCCCTCTTATGGGTGGAGAAGTATTACTTCAGCTAGATCTCTGGTTAAAAAAGGGCTAATCAAAAGAGTGGGAACAGGTTCAAGCATCTCAGTATGGAATGATCCCTGGATCCCCGCTCAACGCCCGAGGTCAGCAATTCAAAAACTTCAGAATCAATATTTGAATCCATTACTTAAAGTGGAGGATTTAATTAATCCAGTAGATCTCTCTTGGAATCTAGATTTACTCAATGCATATGTTCACAAAGATGATGTAAGTATTATACGGAGTTTAGCTATTAGCCGAAATCCAAAACCGGACTCATATGGATGGTTGTTTACGGATCATGGCAGATATACTGTTAAATCGGGATACCGGACGGAAATTCTATATCCTGATTTAGGATCTCGACACAGTGATATGGGCCCCAATGTTAAACCTTTGTTAGCTCATGCGTGGAAACTTCAATGCTCGCCAAAATTACAACATTTTGTGTGGCAAATAATCTCTGGTAGTCTACCAGTTACAAAGAACCTTCGTTTCCGAGGGATCAAATGTGATTTACAATGTCATATATGTGGTGCAGAAGAAGAATCGATTAATCATGTGTTTTTTGAATGTCCCATTGCGCGCCAAACAT
Source organism: Brassica napus (assembly GCF_020379485.1). NCBI lineage: Eukaryota > Viridiplantae > Streptophyta > Magnoliopsida > Brassicales > Brassicaceae > Brassica > Brassica napus. The sequence continues at coordinate 28,790,648 of NC_063435.1, read as the reverse complement.
GGGCTTTATCTAATATTCCTTCACGTCCGGGAGTTTTCCCTACCCAATCTATTTTTACCAATATGGATTATTTATTTTGGCGGTTACCAAAGGAATCAGATTTAACATATTTCCCATGGATATTGTGGTATATTTGGAAACACCGTAATGCTAAGATTTTTAATAATAAAATTGGAAGTCCTCCTCAATTTCTTCGGACTGCGGAGATAGAAGGCACTTTATGGGCTGAGGCACAGATTAAAGAGGGTATAAACAGGGGGTCTTCTTTTGGTGGGAGTCCTAATTTACAAGGGGTAAACCGATGTTATGTTGATGGTGCATGGAAGGAACAAGATCCTTTTACAGGGCAAGGATGGTTCTACAGAAACGAAAGATCCACTGATACTATGATGGGTGCAATGTCTATTCGCAGGAGTCTATCACCTTTACACGCAGAATGTGAAGCTTTGATATGGGCGATGGAGTGCATGAAGACCCTACATATCTCAGAGGTGGTGTTTGCAACAGACTGCTCACAGTTGGTGAAGATGGTGTCTACTCCAACAGAATGGCCGGCGTTCACTACTCACATGGAAGAGTTTCTACGATGTAAGGAATACTTCTCTACTTTCACTATCCAGCATATTCCAAGGGCACAAAACACGATGGCGGATAAGCTAGCACGAGGTGCTAGGACTCAGCCTTCTGCTATGGTTTATGTTGACTCCGTTCCTCCGAGATGGTTCTCGGCTCAGGAATCTACTTAGTTTAGCTTTGCTTCTTTGTTGGAAAAAAAAAAAAAAAAAAAAAAAAATGTGTTTAAAATTTTTAAAACATCACTAAAGATCATAGGCTTCAGTATATAAAGCATTTACAGAAAAATTCAAAAATTTCGTAGGGGTTAACACATAGATTTTGAGAAAAATTCAAAAATATGAAAATTCTGTTTTAATGCATAGTTGCATCTTTCATTAACATATGAAGAAGGTCATAGAGGTTTGAAATCTTTGTTTTCTCCGTTTTTCAAGAAAATAGCGATTTTATAGTGGTTAGTCCACCAATTTAGGGAGTATTGTGCAGTTTTACTAAATTAATTGACAAAAAAATGAAAACGATGCCCATGTACCATGAAAAAGAGTTTAATATACATTAATACAAATTTAGAATGTGTTTAGAAATTTTAAAACTACACTAAATATTATAGGCTTCGGTATATAGAACATTCACCGAAAAACTCAATATTTTCTTAGGGGTTAACTCATAGATTTTAAGAAAAATTCAAAAATATTAAAATAATGGTTTAATGCATAGTTACATCTTTCACTAACTTATGATGAAATTTAAAAACGTTTAAAACTTTTGTTGCCTCTGTTTTTCTATATAATAGCGATTTTTTGGTTGTTAGTCAATCAATTTAGAGAGTATTATGAAGTTTTTCTATATTAATTGACAAAAAATTAAAAATATGCCCATGTACCATGGGAGAGAGTTTAATATACATTAATACAAATTTATAATGTGTTTAGAAATTTTAAAACAACACTAAAGATCATAGGCTTCAGTATATAGAATATTTACCGAAAAACATAATATATTCGTATGGGTTAACAAATAGATTTTGAGAAAAATTCAAAAATATGAAAATTCTGTTTTAATATATAGTTGCATCCTTCACTAGTATGTGATGAATCTCAAGGAGGTTTGGAACCTTTATTGTCTCCGTTTTTCTTGAGAATAGCGATTTTATAGTGGTTAGTCCATCAATTTAGGGAGTATTATGAAGTCTTACTAAATTAATTGACAAGAAAATTAAAACGATGCCATGTACCATAAAAGAGATTTTAATATACATTACTACAAATTTAGAATGTGTTTAGAAATTTTAAACAACACTAAAGATCATAGGCTTTAGTATATAGAACATTTACCGAAAAACTCAATATTTTCTTAGGGGTTAACTCATAGATTTTAAGAAAAATTCAAAAATATTAAAATAATGGTTTAATGCATAGTTACATCTTTCACTAACTTATGATGAAATTTAAAAACGTTTAAAACTTTTGTTGCCTCTGTTTTTCTATATAATAGCGATTTTTTGGTTGTTAGTCAATCAATTTAGAGAGTATTATGAAGTTTTTCTATATTAATTGACAAAAAATTAAAAATATGCCCATGTACCATGGGAGAGAGTTTAATATACATTAATACAAATTTATAATGTGTTTAGAAATTTTAAAACAACACTAAAGATCATAGGCTTCAGTATATAGAATATTTACCGAAAAACATAATATATTCGTATGGGTTAACAAATAGATTTTGAGAAAAATTCAAAAATATGAAAATTCTGTTTTAATATATAGTTGCATCCTTCACTAGTATGTGATGAAGCTCAAGGAGGTTTGGAACCTTTATTGTCTCCGTTTTTCTTGAGAATAGCGATTTTATAGTGGTTAGTCCATCAATTTAGGGAGTATTATGAAGTCTTACTAAATTAATTGACAAGAAAATTAAAACGATGCCATGTACCATAAAAGAGATTTTAATATACATTACTACAAATTTAGAATGTGTTTAGAAATTTTAAAACAACACTAAAGATCATAGGCTTTAGTATATAGAACATTTACCGAAAAACTCAATATTTTCTTAGGGGTTAACTCATAGATTTTAAGAAAAATTCAAAAATATTAAAATAATGGTTTAATGCATAGTTACATCTTTCACTAACTTATGATGAAATTTAAAAACGTTTAAAACTTTTGTTGCCTCTGTTTTTCTATATAATAGCGATTTTTTGGTTGTTAGTCAATCAATTTAGAGAGTATTATGAAGTTTTTCTATATTAATTGACAAAAAATTAAAAATATGCCCATGTACCATGGGAGAGAGTTTAATATACATTAATACAAATTTATAATGTGTTTAGAAATTTTAAAACAACACTAAAGATCATAGGCTTCAGTATATAGAATATTTACCGAAAAACATAATATATTCGTATGGGTTAACAAATAGATTTTGAGAAAAATTCAAAAATATGAAAATTCTGTTTTAATATATAGTTGCATCCTTCACTAGTATGTGATGAAGCTCAAGAAGGTTTGGAACCTTTATTGTCTCCGTTTTTCTTGAGAATAGCGATTTTATAGTGGTTAGTCCATCAATTTAGGGAGTATTATGAAGTCTTACTAAATTAATTGACAAGAAAATTAAAACGATGCCATGTACCATAAAAGAGATTTTAATATACATTACTACAAATTTAGAATGTGTTTAGAAATTTTAAAACAACACTAAAGATCATAGGCTTTAGTATATAGAACATTTACCGAAAAACACAATATTTTCGTACGGGGTTAAACACATAGATTTTGAAAAAAATTCAAAAATATGAAAATTCTGTTTAAATGCATAGTTGCATCCTTCATTAACATATGAAGAAGGTCATAGAGGTTTGGAACCTTTGTTGTCTCCGTTTTTCAAGAGAATAGCGATTTTATAATGGTTAGTCCACCAATTTAGAAAGTATTATGAAATTTTACTAAATTAATTGACAAAAAATGAAATCGATGTCCATGTACCATGAAAGAGAGTTTAATATAGATTAATACAAATGTAGAATGTGTTTATATGTTTTAAAAGAACACTAAATATCATAGGCTTCACTATAAAGAGCATTTACCGAAAATTTAATATTTTTAATGCATAGTTGCATCATTCACTAACATATGTTGAAGGTCAAAGGGATTTGGAACATTTGTTGTCTCCGTTTTTCTAGATAATTGCGATTTTATAGTGGTTAGCCCATCAATTTAGGGAGTATTATGAAGTTTTACTAAATTAATTGACAAAAAATTAAAACGGTGATCATGTACCATGAAAGAGATTTTAATATACATTAATACGAATTTAGAATGTGTTTAGAAATTTTAAAACTATACTATAGATTATATAGGCTTCAGTATTTTCGTAGGGGTCAACACATAGATTTTGAGGAAAATTTAAAAATATTAAAATAATCTTTTAATGCATAGTTGCATCATTCACTGATATATGATGAAGTTCAAAGATGTTTGAAACTTTTGTTGTGTCCGTTTTTCTAGATAATAGCGATTTTATAGTTGTTAGTCCATCAATTTAGGAAATATTATAAAGTTTTACTAAATTAATTGAGAAAAAATTAAAACAATGCCCATGTACCAATGAAGAGAGTTTAATATACACTAATACAAATATAGAATGTGTTTAGAAATTTTAAAACAACACAAAATATCAAAGTTTTCAGTATATAGAACATTTACCGAAAAACTCAATATTTTCGTAGGGGTTAACAAATAAATTTTGAGAAAAATTCAAAAATATGAATTTTTTTTAATGCATAGTTGAATCATTCACTATCATATGATGAACCTCAAAGAGGTTTGAAACCTTTGTTGTCTCTGTTTTTCTAGAAAATAGTGATTTTATAGTGGTTAGTCCATCAATTTAGGGAGTATTATGAAGTTTAACTAAACTAATTGACAAGAAAATTAAAACGATGTCCATGTACCATGAAAGAGAGTTTAATATGCATTAATAAAATTTAGAATGTGTTTTGATTTTTTAAAACAGCACTAAATATCATAGGCATATTATATATAACATTTACCGAAAACACAATATTTTTGTAAGGGTTGTTAACACATAGATTTTGTGAAATTCAAAAATTTTGTTTTAATGCATAGTTAAATCCTTCACTAACATATGATAAAGTTCAAATAGGTTTGAAACTTTTGTTGTCTCCATTTCTCTAGAAAATAGCGTTTTTATCGTGGTTAGTCCACCAATTTAGGGAGTATTATGAAGTTTTACTAAATTAATGGATAAAAAAATTAAAACGATGCTCATGTACCATGAAAGAGAGTTTAATATGCATTAATACAAATGTAGAATGCATTTGAAAATTTAAAAACAAAACTTATGATCATAGGCTTCAGTATATAGAGAATTTACCGAAAAACTCAATATTTCCGTAGGGGTTAAGACATAGATTTTGAGAAAAATTCAAAAATATGACAATTCTGTTTTAATGCATAGCTGCATCCTTCACTAACATATGATTAATGTCAAAGAGGTTTTTTGTTATCTTCGTTTTTCTAGAGAAAAGTGATTTTATAGTGGTTAGTCCACCAATTTAGGGAGAATTATGAAGTTTTACTAAATTAATTGACAAAAAATTAAAACGATGCCAATGTACCATGAAAAAGAGTTTAATATATATTAATAGAAATGTAGAATGTGTTTAATTTTTTTTTTAAAAACCCAAAATATCAAAGGTTTCAGTATATATAGCATTTACCGAAATACTTATTATTTTCGTAGAGGTTAACACATAGATTTTGAGAAAAAATCAAAAATATAAAAATATTATTTTAATGCATAGTTGGCATCATTCACTAACATATGACGAAGGTCAAAGAGGTTTGGAACTTTTGTTGTCTCGGTTTCTCTAGAAAATAGTGATTTTATAGTGATTAGTCCACCAATTTAGAGAGTATTATCAAGTTTTACTAAATTAATAGACAAAAAATTAAAATGATGCCCATGTACCAAGAAAGAGAGTTTAATATATTTTAATACAAATTTAGAATGTGTTTAGAAAGTTTAAAATAACACTATAGATTATAGTCTTTACTATATAGAGCATTTACTAAAAAACACAATAGTTTCGTAGGGGTTAACACATAGATTTTAAGAAAAATTCAAAAATATGAAATTTTGTTTTGATGCATAGTTGCATCCTTCATTAACATATGAAGAAGGTCAAAGAGGTTTGGAACCTTTGTTGTCTCTGTTTTTCTAGATAACAACGATTTTATAGTGGTTAGTCCATAAATTTAGGAAGTATTATGAAGTTTTACTAAATTAATCGACAAAAATTAAAACGATATCCATGTACCATAGAAGAGAGTTTAATATACATTTTACAAATGTAGAAAATGTATAGAAATTCTAAAACAACACTAAAGATCATAAGCTTCATTATTAGAGCATTTACCGAAACATTCAATAACTTCGTAGGTGTTAACACATAGATTTTGAAAAAAATTCAAAAATACGAAAATAATGTTTTAATACATAATTGGCATCCTTCAATAACATATGATGAAGGTCAAAGAGGTTTGGAACCTTTGTTGTTTCCGTTTTTCAAGAGAATAGAGATTTGATAGTGGTTAGTCCACCAATTTAGGGAATATTATGAAGTTTTACTAAATTAATTGACAAAAATTAAAACGATGCCCATGTACCATGAAAGAGAGTTTAATATACATTAATACAAATGTAAAATGTGTTTAGAAATTTTAAAACAACACTAAAAATCATAGGCTTCATTATATAAAACATTTATAAAAAAAAACTCAATATTTTCGTATGGGTTGTGAACACATAGATCTTAAGAAAAATTCAAAAAGATGATAATTCTGTTTTAATTCATAGTTGTATCCTTCACTAACATATTACAAAGTTCAAAGAGGTTTGGAACTTTTGTTGTCTCCGTTTTTCTAGAAAAAGCGATTTTATAGTGGTTAGTCCACCAATTTAGGGAGTATTATGAAGTTTTATTTTATTAATTGACAAAAAAATTAAAACGATGTCCATGTACCATGAAAGAGAGTTTAATATATATTAATACAAATGTAGAATATGTTTAGATATTTTAAAACAACACAAAATATCAAAGGCTTCAGTATATAGAGTATTTACCGGAAAAATTATATTTTTGTACAGGTTAACACATAGATTTTGAGAAAATTTCTAAAATATGAAAATATTGTTTTAATGCATAGTTGGCATCCTTCACTAACATATGATGATGGTCAAAGAGGTTTGGAACCTTTGTTGTCTCTGTTTTTCAAGAGAATAGTGATTTTGTAGTGCTTTGTCCACCAATTTAGGGAGTATTATGAAGTTTTACTAAATTAATTGATAAAAAATTAAAACGATACCATGTAACATGAAGATAGTTTAATATACATTAGTACAAATTTAGAATGTGTTTAGAAATTTAAAAAAAAAACACTAAAGATCATAGGCTTTAGTATATTGAACATTTACCGAGAAACACAATATTTTCGTAGGGGTTAACACATAGATTTTGAGAAAAATTCAAAAATATAAAAAAAATGTTTTAATGCATAGTTGCATCCTTCACTAACATACGATGAAGGTTAAAGAGGTTTGGAACTTTTGTTGTCTTAATTTCTCTAAAAAATAGCGTTTTTATAGTGTTTAGTCCACCAATTTAGATAGTATTATGAAGTCTTACTAAATTAATTAATAAAAACTTAAAACAATGTTCATGTACCATGAAATATAGTTTAATATACATTAATACAAATTTAGAATGTATTAAAAAAAATTTATAACAACACTGAAGATCATAGGCTTCAGTTTATAGAGCATTTACCGAAAAACTCAATATATTCGTAGGGACACATGGATTGTGAGAAAAATTCAAAAATATGAAAATTCTGTTTTAATGCATAGTTGCATTATTCACTAACATACGATGAAGGTCAAAGAGGTTTGGAACCTTTGTCGATTTTCTAGTGGTTAATCCACAAATTTAGGGAGTATTATGAAGTTATACTAAATTAATTGACAAAAAATTAGAACGATGCCTATGTACCATGAAAGAGAGTTTACTATATATTAATATAAATGTACAATGTGTTTAGAAATTGTAAAACAACACAAAATATCAAAGGTTTCAGCATATAGAGCATTTACCGAAAAAATAATATTTTCGTAGGGTTAACACATAGATTTTGAGATTCAAAAATATGAAAATACTGTTTTAATCCATAGTTGGCATCCTTCACTAACATATGATGAATGTCAAAGAGGTTTGAAATTTTTGTTGTCTCCGTTTCTCTAGAAAATCGTGATTTTATAGTGGTTAGTCCACCAATTTAGGGAGTATTATGAAGTTTTACTAAATTAATTGACAAAAAAATAAAATGATGCTCATGTACATGAAAGAGAGTTTAATATATATTAATACAAATGTAGAATGTGTTTATAAGTTCTAAAACAACACTAAAGATCATAGACTTCAGTATAAAAAGCATTATCCGAAAAATTCAATATTTTCGGAGGGGGTAACACATAGATTTTGATAAAAATTTAAAAATATAAAAATAATGTTTTAATGCATAGTTGCATCATTCACTAACATATTATGAAGATCAAAGGGATTTGGAACATTTTTTGTCTCCATTTTTCTAAATAATAGCGATTTTATAGTGGTTAGTCCATTAATTTAGGGAGTATTATTAAGTTTTACCAAATTAATTGACAAAAAATTAAAACGATCTCCATGTACCGTGGAAGAGAGTTTAATATACATTAATACGAATTTAGAATGTGTTTAGAAATTTTAAAACAACACTAAATATCATAGGCTTCAATATATAGAGCATTTACCGAAAATTTCAATAATTTCGTAACGAATAGATTTTGAGAAAAATTCAAAAATATGAAAAAATCTTTTAATGCATAGTTGCATCCTTCACTAATATATGATGAACTTCAAAGATGTTTAAAACTTTTGTTGTCTCCGTTTCTTTAGAAAATAGTGATTTTATAGTTGTTAGTCCACCAATTTAGGGAGTATTATGAAGTTTTACTAAATTAATTGACGAAAATTAAAACGATGTCCATATATAATGAAAGAGAGTTTAATATACATTAATACAAATTTAAAATGTGTTTAGAATTTTTAAAAGAACACTAAAGATCATAGGGTTCAGTATGTAGAGCATTTACCGAAAAATTAAATAATTTTGTAAGGGTTGTTAACACATAGATTTTGAGAAAAATTCAGAAATATGACAATTCTGTTTTAGTGCATAGTTACATCATTCACTAACATATGATGAAGGTCAAAGAGGTTTAGAACCTTTGTTGTCTCCGTTTTTCAAGAGAATAGCGATTTTATAGTGGTTAGTCTACCAATTGAAGTTCTACTAAATTAATTGACAAAAAATTAAAACGATGTCCATTTACCATAAAAGAGAGTTAAATATATATTAATACAAATTTAGAATGTGTTTATAAGTTCTAAAACAATACTAAAGATCATAGGCTTCAGTATAAAGAGCATTTACTGAAACATTCAATATTTTCATAGGGGTTAACACATAGATTTTGATTAAAAAAAAATCAAAGATATGAAAATAATGTTTTAATGCATAGTTGCATCATTCACTAACATATGATGAAGGTCAAAGGGATTTGGAACATTTGTTGTCTCCATTTTTCTAGATAATAGCGATAGTGGTTGGTCCATCAATTTATAGAGTATTATTAAGTTTTACTAAATTAATTGACAAAAAATTAAAACGATCTCCATGTAACATGGAAGAGAGTTTAGTATACATTAATACAAATGTAGAATGTGTTTATAAATTTTATAACAACACTAAAGATCATAGGCTTCAGTATACATAGCATTTACCGAAAAATTCAATATTTTCGTAACACATAGATTTTGAGAAAAATTCAAAAATATGAAAAAATGTTTTAATGCATAGTTGCATCCTTCACTAATATATGATGAATGTCAAAGAGGTTTGGAACTTTTGTTGTCTATGTTTCTTTAAAAATAGCCATTTTATAGTGGTTAGTCCACTAATTTATGGAGTATTATGAAGTTTTACTAAATTAATTGACAAAAAATTAAAACAATGCTCATGTACCATGAAAGAGAATTTAATATACCTTAATACAAATGGATGAGGTGGAATAACCTCAGGGTCTCGATACGATCTCAGGATCTAAGAGAAAACCCTTAGGTTCTTACACGGCCTCAGGGTCCAATTACGATTTCAAGAACCTCCGGGTTCCCATATGGCCTAACCACTATCCATATGGTCCATACAGCCTCCCGGGCTCCAATACTATTTTAAATGTGAAATACTATTTTTTTTAAAAAAAAGTTATTGTAAATTTATTTTATAAATCAAAATTTTAATTTTGTGGATACAAAAATAATTTTATGATATTATTAAATAAATTAAATTAATTAATTATAGATTTTATTTAATTTTATAAATTATAAACGTAAATACCTTTTTAAAAGCTTCATATGAGAGCATTGATCAGAAAGCATTTGGAAAACATTAGCATTTAATAAATGCATTTCTAAATGTTTTTCTAACAAATGTTCATTGGGTAATGTAGAGCTTAGTGCTAATGCTAATGCTAATGCTAATGCTAATGTACATCTTTAGTTGGTAGAGGAGTGAGTTTTCAGAGGTTAAGGAACACCGGTTCGAAAGCAACGTGCAATTTTTTATTAGTTTGGTTCGGTCATTTTTTTTATTGTTTAAGGTATAATTTTTTTTATGAACCAAATCGGACTAAACTTCCATTCGAACTAACCAAAATTTTGGTTCAATTCAGTTCAAAATTCCATGCCTAATCTATTTGGATTCAGATCGAATTTTTTTTAGTTCGCATTTCAGTTCTTATGCTCAGACTAGATTCACTAATAATACTTTAGGTTTATATATATATAAATATATAACAATCATTTATTTTCAGATTCGAACCCACTGGAATATCTTTGTATACAATGCTAAGGTGTTTTAAAATTTCATATCAACAAGACTTATATATTGAATCATCCAATAAATTTTATTAATCACTCTAATTAACACAAAAATAAAGAAAAAATCAGACCCACAAACAATCTTCATGAAAGTTGAGATTGAGCTTGGTTAGAACCAATAACAGATATTGTATTCAAAGAGATCCCAAGAGGATCACCACCTTCCTCTTCAAAAACCACCAATAGATTTCCGGATGGTTTCAGAAACGCTCTTGGAATATGATATCTGCATCAATCAAATTAAAATTATACCCCCCAAGTAAAATGTTGTCGTAGTTCATAATGCGTAGTTAATGGACATGTGTGTCACTTACATAGATTGAGAAGGATGACCAGAAGGTGTGAGAAAGGAAACCCAATAACGACCAATGCTTTGACCATTCACCCACACTTCCCCTTTACCCATACTCCCCATATTAAGCCCCACCGGCCCATCTCCGTTCGGCTCGTCAAACATCGTCTGCATATAAATGAAAGTGCAAATGAGGCTAGAGTAAAATGTAGAAAGTAATATACACATTGTATAACCCATACACGTATTGATATATTAATATGAGATTTTAGTTTTATTTACAAATAATCAGATATATAGATAATAGAGGCATACCTTGTACCAAGCAAGAGGGCAATTCTTAATGAGTCCAGCGTCATTGGTACTCCGCTTTACGCTCTTTAGATTCGCCCATTGATGTAACCTAACTTTATCCCCAAGCAAACCCACCTTCACAAGACATACATGTTAGGTTATTTTACTTATTTATCAACACAACAAATTCATGACCTCAGACGTTTTCATATTACCAAGTGACCCCATTGAGATCCACTCAAATCGATGGCATTTGTCTCACCACAGCTAATTTGAGCTTTGGTTAGTCCATAAGATTTCCTCTCCATGTAAGCCCCAGAGTCCTTTTATTCATAGGATGAGAAAAAACGTGTCATGGTTCTAATCTGTGTAATACAAGAAACTATTAAACCGGGGTTTGGTTTAATCAAATACCGTACCGGTAAACCGACCATGCCGCTAAGGATTGAAATGTTGTTTTGTCCGTTGATTAAGCTAACTGGAACTTGGAGTTTAACCACCGTGATGTTTCTGCTTCCATGCCCAGAACCTGCAAGAACACACTTCCACTATATTTGAAAATTGAACACATTCGTAACCAAAATAGTAATGTTCTAAAAAATGCGGCGAATCGGTCAAAACAAAACGATTTTTCTAAAATAATCTCTTATAATTGTGTACCTGCTAGTGCATTATTGACGAACACGTGAACCACATGTCCTAATGACTCAATGTAGAGAGACGGGTTCGCGCAAGGTGAACTCGACTCAAACCTTAAATTCATCGAGCCAATATTGTTTTAGTGGTGAGAAATAAACATTAGAAATATGACGAGAAACATGTCTAATATATTACCTTAAAGTGTACCAAAGATAATCAGTTCTGTCCTTTGTCAAGTTGGTATGTTCCAACAAAGCATTAGTCTTCAAAGGTGTGTCTGAAAATGTTGGGATTGATTCTCTAAACACTTCCCATTTGTCTGGAACATTGAACACCTGAACTGGTGTTGTAACTCTCATATTCTTCGCCACATTCACCTTTGCTGTTTCGTGGATTAGGGTTTTGCAATCCTGAAGAATACCAATTGACTTGGGAAGCAAGCTATACGCATTGTTTCTGAACTGCATTTGAATGGCTTTTCTCGCGTCGTTGTTCACCAGAAACGCAACGCATCCACTGTTCTCATCTTCAAAGACATAAGCTTGCTGCATTGGTCCCAAGGAGAGAACCGTTTGCTTCCCATGAAGCAGAGGATTTGCTGAGGATTTAATAGCAGCGTGAAGCTCCTTCAAGTGACCGTACTTTGGTTGTCTTAAAAGACCTTTAAACACAAAACAAGATCAGAATCAGGTTTGTTAGTTATCTTTCCAAATAATGACTGATGCTAAGAACCGGATTAAAGAGCTTTAGATCGAACCGTATTCATCAAGAGGAGCTTGATCATAATATCCTGTAATGAAATATGAAGATGATGTCCTTCCAAAGTTTGTTCCACCATGGTACTGTATAAATTTATGGTTGATGATTAGTTCCTAATGCGTATAGACAGGGACGTGCTAGGCACAGTCCAGTGAAACATTGTTTTCATCCTTAAAATTTTAAGAGATATTATACATAGATATATGCCTCTGAATAATTATTTTTTTTAATTCCTTATAAAAATTATTTCTAAATATTTATGGCCTCAAAATTTTGAAGACCGCTAATGTTTAAAGAAGAAATATCGAATCTTAGTTACCATGTAGTAGTTAATGTAGCTTCCGTTTTTCGCAATGAAAAGAGCTGCATGGAAAGCTATATCCTCAGCAGATCTAATATAAGGTTCTCCTCCATAAAATTGATAGCTGTTTTTATCAAACATAGTTAATTAACTTCTTGGACAAGAAAAGGAAAATTCAAAATAGACAATAAAGTAAACCCTTACAAAGATGTCCAATCTTCAGTCCACATTTTGGGTTTATTAGGTGAGTTTGGTCCTGGAAATGTCTCGCCGCATCTCATTCCATTGCACGTATTGATCTACAAATTAAATCCTCGAATATTTAAGAGGAAAGAAACATTGATCTTAGATAAGTAACCGGTAGGGTACGGTACGAACCACTGGATCAGGAGCATCGGGCTGCTTGCACATTATCCATGGCACTCCGGTCTGAAGCCCTACTGCCATTTGAGCTGCCCACTTGACGTACGATGCTCCTTTCTCATGAAAACCTGCCTCCACGCTTCCGTACTCGTTCTCTATCTATATTATTAAAATCACACGAACTCAAACAAACACATTCACATCATAATTAGAAGCTAACCGGTCCGGTTTGACTAAACCGTAAGAACTTAATGTTACTATTCTACTATCAGCTATACTAAATAAACCCTAAAATGAAAAGTGTTGCCCCAGCTCATAACACTGGTTTCAAAGTCAATGATCATGATCGGGGTTGGTATGGTTAAGCACTGGTTCGGTTTAGTTAGTTAATCCTACTTTTTTGGTTTTGGGTTGGTTCCCTGACATTGGTTTCAGTCTTTCAGATGAACAATAATGAAGTTAATTTACCTGGGAAAGAATGATTGGACCTCCTTGAGACGCATATAAGCCCTCTGATTTCATCAAATTTACGATCTTACTGGTGAATCTTTGCATGTGGAACTTGAATGGCTCGTTATCGGTTCGGTATACCATACCGGGTACATCCCGTAACCAAAATGGCAATCCTCTGGTTAACCAAAGCGGTTGTCAAAATTATTCAACAAAATTTTCAATGTACAATAAAATATTATTTTTTGAGTTTATGAGTAGTATACCCATAATTCCATTCAGCTTCGACGAAGGGTCCAATACGTAGGCAGACATAGAGACCTTGTGATCTAATTTCTTTAATAAACTTCACCAAATCGTTTCTTCCACTAAAATCAAACTGCAAATGTTCATTTTAAGTTTATATCTTAAAGTTTAGTACAAAAAAAAATATCTTAAATTATTTTAGCAGAAAAAAACTAAATGTCATTCTGTTATATAAAAGTAACAAATTATAAATTTCACAGAGATAAATTAGTAAATGGACCAACCTGTCCGAGCTTAGGCTCATGGAGGTTCCAAAAAACGTACGTTTGGATCACATCGATGCCTCCTTCCTTTGTCTTCTTTATCAGAGACGGCCACATCTGCATAAACAAACACAATCATATATTTATTAAATTATTTTAAAGTTACAGTAAATCATTCAAATAATTGAAACATTAATGCATTTCGCAACAAGAATAAGACTGGTTGTCTTTGGATCCCCATTGATTAGAAATTTTAATGACATAAGAAGATTTGTTCACGTGATTGTGTTAAAGTTGTCAAAGGCCTAATGATAATAAGGCTAAGAAACAATGATCATCACATGTCACTTAGGTAAACGATTGTTTTTGTAGGCTAACAACAAAAAAAAATATTGTTATGTATTATTGTTTCACACATTTTGATCTTTTACTTAGTCTATTCATTTATTCAATCAATTTTATTTTTACTTATCAACCATGAGAAGACCATTAAGGAAGCACAGAGAACGAATATATGCTAATTAGTTTAGGATTGTAAATGAATTGATTCGCAACTTCTATCGATTATTTTAGTATATGATAATTTTTAGAAGTACAAAAAAAAGTCCAAGAAGTAGACAATGACAACATATTAGGAGGAGCCTATAAAAAGAACAGAAACTGTGTCGTTTTGAGACCCGTGACTTTCATTTTCAGTAAAGTCAAAGAGTCAAAGATGTCGTGTTAGATGGAAATCTCTGTCTTAATCTTGATAGTGAAGCTTAATAGATATACCTTGTGAACCATACAATAAAATAATTTACAAATAATACTTGATAGATCAATTTCGCTTCACTACGTAATGCATGTCTTTTTCGATTTTAATGTATTATTTATGTATATAACTTTTCATAAAAATTTCAAAACTAATTATCACGTACACGGCATAAACTTCTGACTAGTGTTATTCCTACCTACTGATTTCGTACTTAATTACATTTTCAATCATCAAACAAAATTACCAAAAATTAAATACATCTTAATTTCCTAGAAAAGGTTTTAAGTAAAAAAGAGTTTCTCACGCAAGACGGTACATAAAATGCGAAAACACCTTAAGCAACTATAACTAATTATTTATAAAATAGTCTAGTTACATAAAGTATCATTTGATATATTCCAAAATTCATTTTTCAAGCAACCTCGCATCTAATTTGTGATATCCAAAATTAATACGCTGGATTTATTTTGTCATATATATCAGAGTTTTGTCATATTACATCAGTATGACACAAGTTCTGGTCCAACCATATTTTTGCAACCTACCATTATTGTTTACACTTGCCAAAATGTGATAGACATATACACATTATCACCCCCCCCCCCCCCCCTTTTTTTTGAATTACCAAGATGTTCTGGCCGAAGCCGGTAATCCTTTTAAACCTAAAACCATAGCATGCACATCAATTTGTCTAAACAGTCATTTAAACTAAGGACCTCTGGCACAATAGTTAGGGTTGAGCTAATGACCACATTATCTTATATTATACATATAAAATGAAGAACATTTACCTCGGGTGTGCTGCGAGGATAATGAATGGAACCGGAGAAGAGAAGTTTCCTCTGTCCATCGATAATCAAAGACCGTCCGTCATACGTTACTCCCTTCTCCGCCGTATCACCGCCGGCGGAAGCTGTGGAGAGAACAACAACCATCGCCACAAGAATCCAACACGATGCGACCCGACCGGACATCATCTTCTTTCTTTTCTTCCTCTTTGATGTTTAATTTCTATTACAGATTACTGTTCGAACATGTGTGTTTATATATACACACGCATCAAACATGTGGGCGTACGTATTAACGCATTACATAAGTCTAAAACAGCTACGGATTGACTAAAATGTCCTTCTGATAAGGATTCCATTCATTTTTAGTATGGTCTTTTTTTCTTTTGTCAAGGATGGTAACATATCAACCAAAGTAGTTAGTATCAACTATTAGGATAAGTACTATGTCGAGTCTCGACAGGTATTTATTATCTGGAAGATATTGAGTATCTAGGATAACTTCGTATATAATGTGCTATTATCTAGATATACACAAATCATAGTTTGCATATATATAAATCTAAGATAATGACTACATAATTTAGAATATAAAATTTATACTATTATTTGAGAAGTGAATTTGCTTACTTGTCATCTTCTCCATGATTTTAGTTAATATATTTACTTGTCATTTTTTCATAATTTTAGAATAAGTCATTAGTTTAATTAATACTATTATTTCAAAATTTTGTTGATATATATCTATATATTTATCATGATATTTAAGATAATTAATAAACATTAACATATTCTACTGATATATATATATACTACTATTTTTAAAAAATATATTTTAAAATATATTTAATAAATAAATAAATATTAACAATAACTTTAAATATTATCAAGAATTTTCTGATTTATCATGTTCTCCATAATTTTAGGTAACTTTGCTTATTTATCATGTTTTATTAGGTTTAAGCTAAATTATTGATTTATTATTAACTTTTAGTTGAGTCACTAATTTATTAATTTAAAAAATACTCTATTAAATCTTATATAATTAAAAAAGAATTTTATTTTAATAATATTAAATTTATATGTTATATTAAATATTTAGTTAATTTTTTATTTGTCATATTTTTATTAGGTTTTAGACTTTTGGCTAGGTTATTGATTTCTTATTAGTTCTAACTTATTCACTAATTTATTAATTTAAATAATACCTTTAATGAGTTTTATATATAATTCAAAAAAAAATTTATTTTAATAATATTAAATTTATATGTTATATTAAATATTTAGTTAATTTTTTTATTTGTCATATTTTTATTAGATTTTAGACTTTTGGCTAGGTTATTGATTTCTTATTAGTTCTAACTTATTCACTAATTTCTTAATTTAAATAATAACCTTAATGAGTTTTATATATAATTCAAAACAAAATTTATTTTAATAATATTAAATTTATATGTTATATTAAGCAATTGATTATAAAATAGTATAATTAAACTATCAAAAATATATTAAAAAATAAGATAATTTTTATAAACATTGTGTTGTTATCTGGAAAAAATATTTTTGATTATGAAAGTTAAAAAATTAAGATACCAAACAATTTATAATTAAATATTAGTCAAACAAAGAAATTTATATAAAATATTTTCTAAACTATTTCTATGATATGAGTGTTTTAAAAAATTTAACACAATAATAAGTATATATTTTGATGAAAAATATTCGACATATATAAATACTTTGATGTTTAATTTAAATATTTGAAAAATAGATAATAATTTATTATGTTAGTTTTAGATTAGTAAGACATAAATTAATAAGAAGTTTATACCCGCTTATGCGGATAAAACACCTAGTCACCAAGTATAAGACTAGCTATTCGGGGATTTTATAATTTAGAACGTAAAACTAAAATGAAATGAACAATGGATAAACTTTAACATAAAGATCATACCATTGTTGATTTGTGCTCATTGCCGAGATAAATTATCTTTGACAACATTTTTGGATTTGACTTAAGGTCATCGGTGCGAATCATGTGAGCCAAAGAAAAGAACAAGTGATTAGTAGTATTAAGTATTAACTAGTAAATGAAGGGTAAGTTCGTCAATAGGCAGAATTTCTGGAAAAGTTGAAGCGGGCAGAAAATGATTCTGGAAAAGTGATTCAGGGTTTTAGCGTGCACGACAGAGAAATTGGAACTTGGAAGACAGGACTTGCCCCAATACAGCCTTCACGTTAAGATAAACGTGGCTTTAAAATGGGTCTCAAGTTTTTCTCAAAGCCCTTAAACTGGGCTTATACATCTGGCTGCTTTGCTATGTATTACTTCTTCTTAAAAAAAGAACGTTTTCGAAAAAAGGTTTGAAATTAAGTGATATTTTAAAATTTCAATATAAAATTCACTAACTTTTATGTTATATGATATTTTATATCTGCAGTTTGTGTTTTATTGGTTGAATTATGGTTAAATAGATTGTTAATAATGTTTTTATTCAAAATAAATATAAAAATAAATATTTTTAATCTGTGCACATAATGAAAGGAGTAATTAAAATTAGGTTTTTAGGGATAATTTAAAAAATACTTTATTTGCGATTTGAAATTTGACAAATACACTATATTTTATATTTTTTTGAAAACTACACTTTCTTATATGTAAAAAGACATTTTACCCTCTATTTTATACCTTATGTTAGTTTATAAATATTTTTCTACGAATCCATTTACAAAGTTAAAGAAACATTAGGATCAGCTTAACAAATGCACACACCACCTTTTTGGCATGATATGCTGATTATTTTCTTATCTTACTTGATTCTGGCGAACATGTTACATGTTATTCATACACTGATTTAATATATTGTTTCTCTGCTTAAGAGCCTAATAGAATCCATTATCCATTGTAAAACAGGATTTTTTATAACACTTGTAATCAAAGTATTCTTACAACGTGAGCCAAACAGGCCAGCAACAAAACCCAAATAAAAATACATCTTGTAACCAGTAGGCATCTGTAATTAATCATGAACAAATTTGGGAGAAAGTATCTTCAACGAGGCAAAAAGATCATAAGATTGTGAGAGAGAACCATTGTAACACAAGATTATTAGTTACCAACTACTAGACAACATTCTTCAACTATAAATTAATAAAACATGTTTTATAATTAACTGTCGTTTAAAAGTGGAAATGTTAGTCAAAGAGACCATCGATTATCGCATTACTCAGCTTTACGACTTCCGTCAATAAGCCGGCGTGCAACTAAGATGACGTCATCCCAATGACATACGCGATGAGATACTCTGGTGCGGTGAAGCGCACCGTAACACTCGTCCCTTTCCACTCACGAGCCACAAATATATACATTGACCAGAGAACAACATGCACAAGCATACACCGAGAAGCAGTAGATAAAGGTTCGTGCAGATGACGGAAGCAATGACATCACATTCGGTTACCCAATTATTCCTCGACACGTGTGGCTGCACGGTCAACGTTGAAGAGAAAGCGGTTGGTCCCGTCACACGTGTCGCGAAACCAAACCACCCACGTGTGGTTCACGAACCTCCTCTCCTATAAAAGCTCCATGGACTCACTCTCTTCCCCTCGATTACAATCGCCGATTAAAAACCAACAAAATGAAGGCGGAGCTAAATTTACCGGCGGGATTCCGATTTCACCCGACGGACGAGGAGCTAGTTAAGTTCTATCTCTGCCGGAGATGCGCGTCGGAGCCGATCACCGTTCCGGTGATCGCTGAGATTGATCTGTACAAGTTCAATCCATGGGAGCTTCCAGGTTATTATTATTACACGATCTCTACAAGTTCAATTTTTAAGTTTTTATTGATTTTAATTTTTAAATAAAAAAAATCGATTTTTTTTTTTTAATTTTGTTTTCAGACAAGGCGTTGTACGGAGAGAAAGAATGGTACTTCTTCTCACACCGAGACCGGAAATACCCAAACGGTTCGCGTCCAAACCGGGCAGCTGGAACCGGTTATTGGAAAGCGACTGGAGCTGATAAACCGATCGGTAAACCGAAGACGTTGGGGATTAAGAAAGCGCTCGTCTTCTACGCAGGGAAAGCTCCGAGAGGAGTGAAGACGAATTGGATTATGCACGAGTATCGTCTCGCTAATGTTGACCGGTCCGCTTCTTCGAACAGGAAGAACAACTTAAGAGTACGTAAATGGGCCTTGGGCTCTAAATGGGCCGTGACATCACGGTTTATTAACTGACTTTGGATCTTGTCTGAATTGTGAATGCATATAATTAATGGTTTTTGTCGGAAATTTTTGGCAGCTTGATGATTGGGTGTTATGTCGGATTTACAATAAGAAAGGAACGGTGGAGAAGTATTATCCGGCGGATGAGAAACCGACAGTGATGACTGCGAGTACGTCGGATTCGAAATGCTCAAGTCACGTGATTTCACCGGACGTCACGTGTTCTTCCGAGGTTCAGAGCGAGTCGAAATGGGTTATTGATCTTGAGGACGCGTTTGATGCGTCCATGTTCGGTTCCTTGTTGCAAAATGACGCTTTTGTCCCTCAGTTTCCGTATCAGTCTGATTTCGCCACTATGTTCGAGGACCCGCTGGAGCAGAAACCGTTCTTCAATTGGAGTTTTGGTTCTCAGGGGTAAAGTTGTAAAGGGAATAGAGTTTGAAGCTTTCTCAGAGTATCCGGCCACTGAACCGGAGGGGGGAACTCGGTGTCGGATCCTGACCCGGAAACCAAGCTGGGCTAAACAAGTTACTGAGACTTTCAACTTCAGGCTATCCAACATCTGATGAAGGGACAAATGGTGTGACCACTGGTCTCTATCAGACTCATCAGCAAGATTGACTTTTTTTTTTTTTTTATAAAGTGATATTTAAAGAAACAGAACTGTAAAAGAAACAGTGACTATTTCAAATCACATATATATTCATATATATGTTGTATATAACAATTTGTTTTCTAGTAGTTGTTTAATATCTTTGTAATCACATTTTAAATTAATGAAAATTTATTTGCCTTTAAAATAATTTGTATTCATCATAATCAACGAGCATGAGCTTATTTTTCTTTTGATGAAACAATGTACATTTTTATCTCCAAGATAAGATTACAAAGACTTTAAGAAAAGAGAGAGAGAGAGAGAGAGCAGAGAGATGGTGATGAATGATAGATTCAAGAGTTATTGTGAGAACTGGAACGAGAAGCCCAAATACCAAACACAAGAAACCAGAAGATGAATAAGATCGCCCAGTAGCGTGCAGGACCATACCTGATTCTAGTGAGCACAACCTGTTTTCAAGTTTTTTTTAGCGTATAGTAAAAATAGAAGTCAATTAAAAAAAATCTGTAAAAAAATGAGATGATTTTTACTTACAAATCTGAAGAAGATGACTATTATCAAAGCACATATTCCACCAAGTAGGATATGAATTCCACTCCTAGCAGTTTCCTACACCAATTAAAACAACCATTAATCAACAAAACTAATAATATACTCCATCCGTTTCAAAATGCGCAAATTAGAAAATGGTTAAATGTTCAATTTTATTTTTATTTATTATCAAAAAAGTTTGCATTAATTTTTTTCTTTATTTATATAGCAGTAAAAAAAAATTAATGACATAAATTGCATTGAAATTCTAAAACGACCACACTTAATATTAAATGGACTGAGTATCAACTTAGATTGATGACATACCTTTCCAACACGAGGAGCAATGATCCAGACCAAAGTAACAGTGAGCAAACCGGTAGCAAGCAGTATCCCTGTCCCTTCCACAGCCCATTTAGTCGCACGGTTCTCCATAGGCAATACACCAAAGTTCACAACACCTAAAGGTTGCTCAGGCATAGCCTGAGAAGCTGCAACAGAGCTACTGTTATTGTTGTTATTCAAGGCATGTGGGCCAAACCATGAAGATATCTCACTAAGTCTTTGCCTTCTAATCACAGCAGCTTCGTCTGTATCCACGGTTGCATCTGTATGCAACGCCGTGTGGTCTCTCAAGGCGATGACCACTTTGTTGAAATCAGCAGTTTTAATATTCTCCGCAGCTATCCCACAGATCTCACACACGGTGGATCCATGGTTGAGGAACCATTTGAGAGCGCAGGCGTAGTGTACTAAAGCTAGCTCGTTTTTGCAAGAGCATCCAAGTTCGAGCAACGGATCCTGATGCTGCTGCAGGATTCCCATTTCGATATCAGTCTCTGTAGATTTGCTGACATTATCATCAACTGTTTCGTCTGCATTGGTTTTGAGAGTGATCCCCAAGAACCCCAAGGCGGCATCTCCTCGTTTGTCGGATTCTGCGGAGTGGCATACACGACAAGTTGGTAGCCCTGAGTCACTGTCTGTACTGTAACGCGCCACGGTTGCTAGTTCATCGGTCTTGAGGGGTGGACAATCGTGATCATTGACTCCTGTCTCCAACTGATTCTCTTTACCCATCAAGCTAGGAATATAATAAAATCTTTCTCTCTTCACAAGACCACAAAAAATATAGATGGTTGAACTCCTAATAATATCTACTTTATAGACATTGATAAGACAAGACAAGTCAAGATCCAATAAAACAAAAGGACCTCACTCACTGTAACTTATACTATAGAATCACACTGAATGAGAAACAAGCAAGAGAGAGATGGCCTATTTTGCATTCCTGCAGAAAAAGGCATTAAAAGATGTCATAAACATAAAATGGAACAAGCTGATGGTCACATAACACTTTAACAAGAATGTTAGAAAGGCAAACAAAATAATTAAATAAATAGAATCCAAGCTTACTTACACTCACAAGGAACAATCCATAAACTAATGGTGATAAAGTAGCAAAAAACCCTCATTAATGATTAAGGTATCATGCTTAAAGTGAGAAGAATGTTATCATTTATAATCAGTTTGATCACCATATATAAAACCAACCTTTCAGATACTACAAGAGCCATAACATGCTGAGATCAAATTCAAAACAAGAGGAAAGTGACCAAAATGACATGACAATATGATGTCTGAAACCAATATAATTTATCACGCAGGTTGTAACTGAGCAGGATAGTTGCAGCAACTCCAGACGAAAGAAACCACTAACAAGTAAATAAACAAAACAAATATAATATATGCAGAAGCAGATTAAAGCAGCCATTGATTTTTTTTTTAATTTAGCAGAAGCAGATTAAGCAAGTATTTACTCAAACCCATTAAAACTGAAGCAGCATGAAACAGCCATTACTTTAATTTTTATTTTAAGCAGCCATTATGTTAAATATTTAAAGCTCTCTACCAAATCTCCACCACTGATTTTAATGGAGAGACAAGACACCCACTGAAAAAAGACAAAGAAACAGCAGTTTCGTTCTCTCATGGACTCATGAGTCACCGACTAAAACAGAGACATCAAGATCTAAAACTATATGCAAAAATGAGAGATCAACCACATGCAAATCTGAGCAGATTCGAACATTGCTAGATCAACAAACTTGGCGTGAAAAAAAAAAATGAATCTGGAGGGTTTTGAGTGAGCAAACAAACCTCTGGCAAAATCTGGGCAAGCGAAAAGTTAGAACCTTTGGAAAAACCAATCTCTGTTCATAGGTTTCTCCTCGAGTTCCGGGGGGTTAGGTAACAGGATGTGTCTGGGGGAGGAATGCTATCTATCGTCTTTTTGAGCTAAAAGACGTTCAGATTCGAAAAAGAGTTCTTCCCACTATACATGGTGCGGAGAGCTGAGTGGTTTTTTTTTTTCAAGATTCTTTTTTATTTTTACTTTCTTCTTTTCAATATATATATATATATATATAACGTTTTTTTCGAGAAAACAAAACTGTCCAAATTTAAAGAAAACGATGATGATAAGTAATAAATGATATATAATTTTTTGAATTAATATATTATTTTCGAATTTATGAAAAAAAAACTGGACTTCATATTTAATTAATCGTTTTTATTTTATTTTCAAATAATTTGAAATAGATAATGTAATCGTTCTAAACATTCATTTTTCTTTTAAAAGAATTAATATTATGTTGAATAACAATTCCGCATAATCTAGCAGAATTAGAAAAAAACTACTATTTTTGTATTAGAAAATCCAAGCATTGATTGTTTTCTTTTTAGCCAAAAGGCGTTGAAATTCTTTAGGATGTAAAGTATTAAAGTGAACATAATTAGAAACAGTGTTTCAAAAAAATAACATACTTAGAAACAAAAATCTCAATATATACAAAACATTATCTGGATAAATATAAAATAAAATGATGTCCCTTTTTGGCTATAACTTTTTCTTGAATATATGTTGCTTTGAAATTTGAAAATATTATATTTATTCTGGACAAAGGATGAATGGAAATGAGCTTATTATGTCGACTAAAAAATCCGTATTATCTAGCAGAATTAGAAAAACCTACTATTTTTGTATTGGAAAATGAAAACCAAGCATATATTGTTTTCTTTTTGGCAAAAAGGCGTTGAAATCCTTTATGATTTACGGTTTTGAAATGAACATAATTAGAAACAAAAATCTTGTTTAAACACACAAAAAAAAATAGAAACAAACATCTCAATATATACAAAGCATTACCTGGATAAATATAAAATAAAATGATGTCTCTTTTTGGCTATAATTTTTTCTAGAATTTTTTTCGCTATAAAATTTGAAAATGTTATGCTCTTTTCCAAAAATATTTATTCTGGTCAGAGGATAGATGGAAATGAGCTTATTTATCCAGAGCCGACCAAAAATTAAAAGAGAATAATTATAAACATAGAACAAAATAAAGATAGAAACGAGCTAAATCCATAATACGTGAAATGATATCATAAACTTTAGTTTTGTTCCAATGTTAATACTGTTCAAAATTAAGGTGGGTGTAATCGCTAATTCTACCATTTGATTCATGTCTAAAAGAGGAAGAATCTGTTTAAACAAATATTAAAGTGCTGTTTCAGTTCGTCCTCTTATACAAGATTGAATGGACGGACAAGCCAGGCTGGTCCTTGGGCTTGGAGTGCTGAACCTAATAAACACCTCTCATACTCTATCCATTATACACGTAACTGAATCTTATACGAGAAGCTACGAATGGATGCAAATTAAGCCTTTCTTTTCTTCTGCATGGCTTTTGTATAATAACCAAAAAAACGACCAGAGTCTGTATGTATATTTTGATCAAAGTTTTTTACTCTTCTTTTCTCTCTTCTAGTTAACACTTTTCTGACGCCAATATTAGAGTACACTGTACAATGACATTCTTCACAAACACCAGAGGCAAATAAAAATAAAACAAGGCAAAAATCTCGTACCCGGTCTTTTTCTAATTGGGTAAGAGTAAGACATTGTCAGCAAAATTTGTACTTCTTCTTCTTCTTCTAGAAGAGATTGAGAGCCATTTGTTGAAAAAGTTGTTTCTTTTGAGCTGCGTTTATCCACTACAAGAAAACAGCGGTATTCTGACGGACGTTCCGACGGAAAATGAATTCCTCGGAATATACCGAGGCATTTCCGAGGCAATTCCGAGGAAACACAAAATTTTGCTTCCTCGGAATTCCGTCGGAATATTCCGACGGAATTCCGAGGAAAATTCATTTCGTCGGAATATTCCGACGGAATACCGAGGAAACTAGTATTCCTCGGAAAAAACCGATGAATTCCGAGGAAATATTATAGACGTTAGAGAGCCGTTGGAGAGCCGTTGGGGGGATTTTAAAAATTCCGAGGAAATTCCGACGAACTAGCCGTTTGCATCGGAATTCCGTCGGAATTTCCTCGGACCGTCGGCAGGATTTCAACTATAAATACAAGCACCCCTCTTCCTCTTCATTCACACCATATCTTCATCCTCCCTCTCACTTTCTTTACACACGAATTTGATTCATAAAAAACATGTCTTCTTCAAATTATTTTCGTTCTTGGATCGATCGACCTCATTTGGATCCGAACACGAGATTGCTTACGGAAGAATACCAACAAGGTATAACCGAATTCATGGGGTTAGTTCACCGACAACCGGAAGCAAAAACAGGTATGTTAAGATGTCCTTGCTCTAATTGTAAAAATAAAAAAGTTATTAAAGAATGGGATGTTTGGACTCATTTATATTTGAGTGGGTTTACACGAAGTTACAAAATTTGGTATCATCATGGAGAAACTGATTATGAACTTGGTAGTACTAGCGAACCTCAGCCAGCGGTTAGATTAGAAGATCCAATTAGAACGGATGTAGATTACGGTGTAGGTACTGAGCAGATGGTAAATGATCATTTTAGAGGGGAAGATTTACCCAATGCCGAAGCTAGGAGATTTTATGATATGTTGGATGCTGGAAAGCAACCATTGTACGAAGGTTGCAGAGATGGTCATTCAGCTTTATCATCTGCTACAAGATTGATGGGCATTAAGACGGATTATAATTTGGCTGAAGACTGTGTGGATGCGATTGCTGATTATGTAAAAGGTATTCTACCCGAAGATAATGTAGCTCCTGGCTCATACTACGAGGTTCAGAAACTCGTAGCTGGTCTTGGTTTATCGTATCAGGTAATAGATGTATGCAGAGACAACTGCATGATTTATTGGAGGGCGGATGAACAGCGGGTTTCATGCAAATTTTGTGGGAAGCCTCGTTATAAAGATACGAGTGGAAGAGTTCCAGTACCATATAAAAGGATGTGGTATTTGCCTTTGACGGAAAGGTTGCAGAGGCTGTATCTGTCTGAACGCACAGCGCAACCAATGAGATGGCATGCGGAGCACTCAACAGATGGTGAGATCAGACATCCTTCAGATGCAAAAGCGTGGAAGCATTTCCAATCAAAGTATCCCGACTTTGCGTATGAGAGAAGAAATGTCTACCTTGGATTATGTACTGATGGTTTCAGCCCGTTTGGCAAGAGTGGAAGACAGTATTCTCTATGGCCAGTCATTCTTACACCATACAACCTACCCCCAAACTTGTGCTTGCGACGAGAGTTTTTGTTTCTCTCGATTCTCGTTCCCGGACCAGAGCATCCTAAGAGATCACTTGATGTGTTTCTTCAGCCACTAATATATGAGTTGCAACAACTATGGACTCAAGGTGCTGAAACATACGATGTTTCGTATAAAGAAAACTTTCAAATGCGGGCAGTACTAATGTGGACAATAAGTGATTTTCCAGCATATGGTATGTTATCTGGATGGACAACGCATGGAAGGCTATCATGTCCATATTGTCAAGATAACACTGATGCTTTCCAACTAAAACACGGAAGGAAAACGTGTTGGTTTGACTGTCACAGGAGATTTCTACCACCAGATCATCCATATCGTAGAAGTAGGAATTTGTTTACGAAGAACAAGAGGGTGTTTGACAGTCCACCTCCGGAAATTCGTGGGAAAGATTTGAAGACACAACTTAGAGATTTTGGTGCAGAAAGGACGCCAGACGTCGGTGGACATGAGCATTTTCCGGTAGATGGTGTTGGAAACCTACATAACTGGCACAAAAAAAGTATTTTTTGGGATCTGCCATACTGGGAGGATCATCTACTAAGGCATAATTTAGATGTCATGCATATCGAGAAGAACTTTTTTGACAATCTCATGAACACGATCCTTAATGTTCAAGGTAAAACAAAGGATAATTTGAAGTCAAGACTGGATTTAGTCGATATATGTGCTCGTTCAGAACTTCATGTTGATGAGAGTGGTAGGGCTCCTTTTCCCATATACCGACTTGATGCAGCGGGAAAGGATGCGTTCTTTGATTGGATTTCAAACGATGTGGAATTTCCAGACGGTTACGCATCTAATTTGCGTAACTGTATCGACAGAAAGGAAGGAAAGTTTACTGGCTTGAAAAGCCATGATTGCCATGTAATGATGCAGCGTCTCCTTCCGTTTGCCTTCAAGGAACTATTACCACGAAATGTTCATGAAGCAATTGCAGGGATAAGTGGTTTCTTCCGCGATTTATGCACAAGATCAGTGACTCTTGAAGGTATTGAAAATTTGAAGACTAACATAGCTGTGATTCAGTGCAACCTTGAGAAGATATTTCCTCCCTCATTTTTTGATGTTATGGAGCATCTTGTTATTCACCTGGTAAGAGAATTGGAACTTGGTGGTCCTGTGCAGTATAGATGGATGTATCTGTATGAGCGGTATATGTTCCATTTGAAGAAGATGGTGAAAAATTTAAGTAGGGTGGAAGGGTCTATAGTCGCACAGATGATCAATGAAGAAACTTCAAACTTTGCCGAGTACTACTTTCCAGCAGAAGTTCAGACCAAAAACAGAAGACCTGCTCGGCATGATGATAGAGGCGAACGGGCAACATATCATTGGAAGGTTCCAGACATTTTCACAGACGTTGGACGACTTAGCGGAAAACCAAAGGACCGTCGACTTACTGATCAGGAGCGCAGTCATTTGCAAACATATTTACTCACCAACTGCGAAGATGTTCTTCAATATGAAAGGATTTTCATGGCAGAAAAGCGGTTAGAATATAGATACGCCACAGAGGACGAACTAGAAGAAATGAAGCAGAGAGAATTTGGTGGATGGATGTTTACTTATGTGAGTGATGGTTTGGCCAGAGGTGAAACATTTGACGATTGGATACGCGAGATGGTCGTTGGACCAAACTTTGTTGTGAAGTCATATCCGAGATTTTGTACTCGAGGATATGCATTCACAACTCAGAAGAGGAGACGTTCGAGTACGACTTACGATGCTGGTGTTTGTTCTGCATCAGGAGATGATGTATACTACGGACACATAAATGAGATTTTGGAAATCAAGTATTTGGGCATGGTTGGATTGCGCTGTACTGTTTTCTATTGTGACTGGCACGACAACACTCCAGATCGAGGTGTGAGAACAGATGCATTTGGTGTTACATCAGTAAATTCAAGACGGAAGCTGCAATATTATGATCCTTTCATTCTTGCTTCTCAGGCCGATCAGGTTTGTTATATCAAGTACCCCCGGGTAAGGAACAGAGATGATCCATGGGTTACTGTTACAAGACTCAACCCGAGAGGCCGAGTTCAGGGAAGTTCTGAGCTGGAAGACCCACTACAACCAAGCACATCCGGCAACTTAAGTGCAGCAGAAGATTTAGGTGGAGTTGGCCTTGTAGTCGATTTAACTGACTTCGGAGAAGAAGCCGCCGTTCACGTAGAGGATGAACCAGTGATTGGAGAGTTTCACCAAGATCCAGATTCAGATTCATCTGGTGATGACGACTCGGAAACAGACTAGCGTCGACCTTTTTTTTTTTTTTTTTAAGGAAAATTCCGAGGAAATTCCGAGGACAGATAGGTTTTCCTCGGAATTTCCTCGGAATAGATCTTCTCGATTGAAAACCCCAAGTTCCTCGGAATTCCCTCGGAAAATTCCGAGGAAATTCCGAGGAACTCTTTATGTTCGTCGGCATTTCCTCGGAAAATTCCGAGGAAATTCCGAGGAGATGGGGATTTGATTATAGATTCTTTTTCCTCGGAATCTCCTCGGTATATTCCGAGGAAATGCTGACGAACATAAGGATTTCCTCGGAATCTCCTCGGTATATTCCGAGGAAATTCCGAGGAACTGGGGGTTTTAAATCGAAAACAACGTTTTACGGATTGAATAACACGTATATAACCTTCATTAAGTGTCATAACCAGATTATGATGTTTGGAACTATGAACTTTGGTGTTTTATCCAATAACAAACACTTTTACGATTGCATGAACGAAAACCACACAACATAAGAGAAACACTTATACACTTTAATAAATGGTAAAGGGAATACTTACAATTATTTTTGAAATTGTGTTATTTCATGGTTTATGATCATCTATACAAAGAATCCTCAATGGTATGCATTATAATTGTATAAGAAATGAAATACGGCGAAAATAATCGATGTTTAAAACCCCAAACCCTGGTTCCTCAGAAATTCCTCGGAGATTACCGAGGGTATTCCGAGGAATCCTTGTTCGTCGGAATATTTTCATTTAACCGGGTAAACCAAGCCGCCAAATATTTCGGGAAAATTGAATCAAAGAATTCCGAGGAAATTCCGACGGAAATATTAAATATTTCCGAGGAAATTCCGACGGATAGTTTCCGTCGGACGCCTCATAATATTAGGGCGAGCCCGATCTTCTTCCCCATTTCTCTCTTTCTCTCCGCGCCGCTGAGCCTCTCCTCTCGCGATTTCCGGCGACTCCACCGTTCTCTCTCGCGTTTTTCCGGCGAATCTCCCCTAATCCTCCCCCATAATCATGTAAGAACCCTATCCCACTCTTTTAGGTTAGATTTGTATGGTTTTTAAGTAGATTTGATGATTTTGGAATGAGATTTATAGATTTTGTTAGGGTGAATGGTAGATTTGTGTAAAATCGAGTTTGATTATGTATTTCACTTGATTTGAATTTTTTTTTTAGAGTTTTTATTAATTTTGTGGTTATAAAAATCGAATTTGAAATTATATATATATATTGAAAACGTTTTTTGTATATAAAATCTATTTTTTGCATTTTAAATTCATTTATATATTTATTAAACATTTTTAAAATCTATAAAACTTTTTTTAAGATTAAAAATCATTTATATAATATTTAAAAACATTTTTTTTGTATTTTATATGTAAAATATAAATTTCTATATTTATTAAACATTTTTAATATTATGAAAACTATTTTTGTAATTATTTAACATTTTAAACATTTTTAAAACTATTTTTCGTAATTATTATGTTTTTGGGATTTATTTAAACTATTTTTAAAATTTTTAAACTATTTTTTATTTATTAAAACTTTTTTTATTTAAACTGTTTTTTTTAATTAAAATTATTAGAACTAATTTTTAAATATGTTTTTTTTTAATTTACAGGTCTAATGATGATCAGATCCGGCCTCGCCAGCGTCGTAGCCGGGGTGGTATGGGGAGCCAGTCTCGGGGTTCTTCCAGCCATGTTCAGGATTCCGTTTCGCCCCACAGCTCATACCATACATCTCCCTCTCCATTACTCGCTCCTGCTGCTCCCGCTCCCGCTGCTGCACCCGCTCCTGGTCCCGCTGCTGCACCCGGTCCTCTGGGAGTGATGAGGGTTGCGGAGTTGGTTCGACAGCCCGGTCGTGACCATCTTCCCTATCTCACTGAGTATCCACATGGACATGGTCAAACATGGTAATTTAAACTTTTATTTTTTAAACTATTTTTTATTTAAACTATTTTTTTATTAATAATTTTTTTTTATTAGGTTCAACCGATCCGGGAATGGGATCAGCGCATGGATCAACCGTATGATGTACTCGGCCCTCGACAGCGGACATCCGACTTTCACTCACTTCCCTGTCGAGAAGCAGCATCTGTGGTTTCAGCAGTTTGCGGTAAGTATTCTAATTTTTAAATTATATTTTTTATATTATTAAAACTATTTTTTGTAATTATTAAACTATTTTCTATATTTATTAGACATTTTAAATATTATTAAAACTTATTTTTGTAATTATTAAACTAATTTCTATATTTATTAGACATTTTAAATATTATTAAAACTTATTTTGGTAATTATTAAATTATTTTTTTAATTATTAAACTATTTTTTATTTATTAAAACGACGATTTTTGTAATTATTAAACTATTATATTTTTGTGTTTAAAAACTATTTTTAAACTATTTCAGCAAGAATTCAACTGGAATGCCGATGATACGCTCTCTATCTATCACCATTTTGTCCATAAAGTTATGGACAACTATGGGAAGCAGATGTACGAGTGGAAGAAGAAGTGGGAAGTAAACAAGGTAGTTTTTAATTTATTAACAATTTTTAATTTATTAAACTATTTTTAAAATTATTAAACTTTTTTTTTTAAATTAAAAGGTCCCAAAGTCGATGAACGACACGGTCTGGAAGGAGTTGTGTGCGCATTGGGATAAAGAAGAGACGAAAGAAACTTCTTCCACCAACTCCAACAACCGCAGGAGCGACCGTAAAGGAAAGGGCATCTACAAGCATAACTTGGGTGCTCAATCTATTGCCACTCTGGCGGATCGCATGGTAAGCTCAACCGCTTTTTCTTCAATTATTTAAGTTTCAGAATTTTATTTTTTTGCATTTTCAAATTTCTAATGTTTGTCTAATTTATTTTTTTTCAAGGCGGAAGAAAATGAAGGCCACCCAGTTGATGATCTCGCCCTTATGAAAAGGGCGTATACCAACAAGAAGACCGGCCAGATTGATGATGGTCTTGTGAGGGACGTGGTCGACCTGGTCCAAACTCAGGTGTATGACGAAGTGTCTCAGCTTCAAACCGATGATGACGATTCGACGGCCTCGACCAACTTGTCTCGGGTTCGAATCAACGAAATCGTTGAATCGGTAAGTTTTTTTTTTTTAAAGTTCAATTTAATTATTTCTTGATTTTTATTTTATCATCAATTTAAATTATCTAAACTTGGTTATTTATATTTCAGTCGGTTCCAAAGAAAAAGGGACGTTTGGTCGGTTTGGGTCGTCGCTCCCGGTCGGCTGCTCCTTCTTCTGCACCACATGCGTATGTTGATCCAGAAGTTCTTACGGCTCAGCTGAAGGACAAGGATGATCGGATATCTGCGTTGGAGACTCAGATGGCAGCTCAACAGGCGGGCTATGAGACCCAGAAGAGGCTGAACGAGCAGATGATGGAGATGATGAAGAGGATGTACCCGAACGAGACGTTCCCGAACATTCAAGACCCGTAGTTTTTTTTTTTTCCAAAAACTCTGAATGTTTTATTTAAATTTGAATATTATCTACTATGTTTTATTTTATGTTTTATTCAATTTTAATTTTAAATTTTAAAAATTTTAATTTTTAAAAATAAAATTAATTTTAAAAAAAAAATAAATTTTTAAAAAAAATAAATTTTTTCAAAATTCCGAGGGAATGGAGTTCCTCGGAAAATTCCGAGGAACTTTCTCCCCTCGGCAAATTCCGACGAACTTTAAGTTCCTCGGAATTTTCTGAGGGAAAAAGTTCCTCGGAATTTTCCGAGAAACTCCACTCCCTCGGAAATTTCCGAGGGAGAGGAGTTTCTCGGAAAAGTCCGAGGAACAAATGTTCCTCGGTATTTTCCGATAAACATTCCGAGGAATATTTCGTCGAAACTTCCGAGGATTGGGCCATCGGAATTCCCTCGGTATTTTCCGAGGAACCTTCCGACGAACTTCGTGTCCTCGGAGTATCCTCGGAATTTTGTTTCCTCGGAATTCCGTCGGAAAATTCCGACGGAATTCCGAGGAATTATGAATTTCCGAGGAGTTATTTCCGAGGACTTTTTTCGTCGGTATGTCCTCGGAATAGCGTTATTCCGACGACATACCGACGATTTTTTCCCTCAGTATCCCGATGTTTTCTTGTAGTGATCACTCCTTTGCATTCTGCATCCAGTAACACCTCGTTCATTATGGCCGCCGCATGGCCTCTAGGTTCATCTGATGCTCTTCTTAACATAAACACCTGCAACACAAAATCCACCCTTTACATCAACATCATCATTCATTACATGATACGCTTTTGTAGCCTTGAGATTTAGTCATATGATAGACGAGAGTGTGTGAGAATATGATGTACCTGCCCGTGGTGAGTTATCTCCAAGCTACCAGGTTGCTGAATAAACGGTTCTCCATCTATTTGAACAGGGAAAGGACTAGACACATGTATTCTTACTACGTTCCCCTGTGCTAACCTCCTAGCCTGCGAAAGACCGACCTGAAAGAGAGATTCACCCGTTTTACAAATTTTAGTTTTTTTAATCATTTAATATATAAATCTTTTAGCCTCCCACTGAATGAGGAATACTGCTAAAAGTTCATGCAGGTCGTAGACCTGTAGTTTCCCAAGGTGCCACGCGCCACGGACACATACGACCTCCAGAGTCTTGTCGTGCATAGACTGAATGCTAAAATTATCATCATCGTGTTCATAATCATTTTGCCAAAGATCTACTCCGCCCATGTAGCTTCCAATGTTAAGTACTATAAGACCCTCTGAATCCTGAAAGGAAAATAAATTAGAGACATCAGTTCCTAGACAACAATGGCAACGATGTTAACCTTTTGGTAAAATCCACTTCAGTCTCAATTACCAGAAAATCAAACGATGTTGTTCGCTATGGTTTTTTTTTACAAAGCAATTCTACGCTGCCCCATGCTCAAATTATACATGATATATGTTTAAGGAGTGCCCTAGATTTTGTCAAACTAAAACGAATTTTATTTTTGACCATCCAATCCCAAGTCAATAAGCGGATTGTTTTATGAATTTTCTTATTAAAATAAACTTAATAATTGATAATCAAATAGGAATATAATAATGTTGGGTTATTAAACCTTTTTCCAGCCGAAAAAAAGAAAAAATCAATTAATATTAAGGCCCAATAGGCCAGGTTTCTTTGTAAATCTGCTTTTTATCTACGCCCAAGGCAGTGATAAAAGGAAACCAATCTGCGTTAACAAATCTATTTTTGACCATCAAATTCAAGTTGATAGTTAGATCATGATTATTAGAGGCTTTTAGGATTTTTTGCAAACTAAAATAGATTCTTAGCTTTTTTAATTAAAAGTTAAGATACGGATTTTCGTATTCCGCTAAGAACCCCACCCTAAAAATTTTACCCTAAGAGCATGAGCATTGGTGAACCCCACTTAGGGGTTCACCAAAATTTTTTAATATTTTTTTGTGGGTCCATGAACAGTTATGAACCCGAATTTGTTGTTTTCTGCATTAGTGAACCTGAAGAAGGAGTTCATAGGAATAAAATAATAATATTTTTTAATTTTTAAAAAAAATTTAAGATTATTCAGAATACATGAATACAATATTAAAATATATTATAAAATTTATGAAAACATTTTATTCAACCTATGTTTTAGTTTTGGAGTTTAAGTTTTGGTTTTGAGATATGTTTTAATATTTTGGTATGTGTTTTCAGATGTAGAAAAGGTATGTTAGAGTTTTGGAGTTTATGTTGTTTCTTAACTTAAATTCAATTCATAGAAACATTTTGTTCGATGATCAGTCTACGCATTCAACAAAGCAATTAAGTTCGAGAATGTTTAACTTAGGATAAAAGTTCACATAGAAAAACCATTCAAGTTTTACAAACCGAAATACATAAGTTGATAAGTTGCTAATGAAACAAAAAGAAACAAGTTCAGATGATAGAGAGGAAAGACCGCAAAAGAGCCATCTAATTTCGTGAGGTAGAAGCAATGCTACCTGTAGAAGAAGAGAACACAAGTTAACGCAGAAGCAAAGTAGTAACATTGAAGTTATAGACAACACAAACAAGTCAAATGAGAAGACTTACCATCGATTCTGCTGAAGTGCTTGATCAGTAGTTCAGTACACTCCTTCCTTTCCGGACATACACACAGTAATGGAGTTGTCGTCCCGTCTCCAACCACGTTGAACACAAACAAATCTCCGATGGTGCATCTGTTATCACGACAGAACTTTCTCCACCCTCTGTTGATGTAATATGCGCCGTCTGATTCGCTAAATCCGAAGCGCGCAGTCCATGACTTTCCCTCCTTGTTGACAAGTTTGACCTCTTTGCATTGTTGGTTCAAAGCACCACACCTCATAGCTTCCACAGGAAGAAACTACAAACACATACATAACATCAGCCAAGAAGCAGTACTAGAAACAAATAAATAACTAAATTTTACTCACCATTTTGTCGTCCTTTTGATTTGTAGCAGTAACCTCAGCCAAGAAGCAGTAGTCGTATGAGAAAGTAGGAGCATCATCCGCGTCGGCTTCTTCCTTAACGATGTGAGGATGTGTATACTGAATGTCACAACAGCTAGGACCAAAAGGTGTCACATGAAAGACCATGTCTCCTTCGTGTTTGAAGATGACAATGTCACCGATTCGAAGATCATGTGCTTCGGTGAACTCTTTCCAACCTTTGGTGAGTGTCCTGCCTTCTCGGATCACCTCCCAAATTTGATCCGAAGCGTCCGATCTTAGCTTCCATGGTTTATTGATCTCAGCCCCTTGTATGTGTTTTGAGTAGAAGTCAAGTGGTATTGCCACGCCACTGTGAAAACCAGGAAGAAGAGGCTTGAAGAAATGAGGTTCTCGGGGAGTTTCCATCTGCAACAATCGAGTTCCAATTACATGTAAGAAACAAAGAAGATGAGAAAGACATGTTCCAATCGTATGGCCAAGGTAACAACGACTCTATTCCGACTAGAAATCTAACCAAGAACCAACGAGTTTACGCTTTGGTCATTACTACGAGCCACTACTTAGTTACTAACTGAAGTGAATATAACCTCTAAACCCCTCTATCGATTTGAAATTTCACAGAAACTAACCCTAATGAAACGAGCATGCCGATTTACATCAATTAATCGAAAACCCTCTATCGATTTTGAAACCCTCAAACAAAAAATCCCCAAATCGATTTAAAACCGAAACACAAAAAGATGGAGAGGAGGTGGAGAATTCTACCGTTCAACTCAATACTCACCTAAGAGGTGGAGAAGAGAAACCAGAGTGGATTTGCTGGAGAATACCGCCGGAGATGGAGGTCGCACAGAGAATCGCCTCAGAGAGAAAAAAACCCTAGCTTTTACGGAGATGAGAGAAATGAATCAAGACGCCGAGACCCTTCTTTCTCTCTCGCCAACGCGGAAAGGAGAAGCCACTGAGAGGAGGACACGTGGCGTGAACCCGCCCCTTACGAGTTCACCCGTAAGGCCCGGTTCGGCGAAACAAACCCTTTTTTTATGTGTTTTTAATCAATTGGGCCTATGAACTCGAGCCCGTGAACCCCGCATGATACCTCAATGCGCATGGTCTAATAACCCTTCTATAATCATGCTCTTAATCACTTGCGTATTTTTAATACTGAAATAAAATTAATTAACCTTTATCCATCCGAAAAAAAAAGGAAAAATCAACTAAGACTAAGGCCCAATGGGCTTAGTTTACTTTTTCAAAAAGGAATATAGCGAAGCCGTGTGAAACCCTAGATTTCCTATAAAAGCAGAAGTCTTTGGTAAACCTTGACCTCTGTTTCCATAATCGATCATCTGCCCTCTTGGTGATTCGTTCTTTCCTATCTTCCTCAACTTCAAGAAAAGCAAACATGGAGCACGATCCAGAGCGAGAGTACTCTTTTCTCACTAGGGATGATCTCAAAGAGAAGATGAACAAACAGATCGATGATCTCTCCGAGATCTTCCTGCTCTCAAAACCCGCTGCGACCGTACTCCTCATGAACTTCCACTGGGACTCGCAACGAGTTTCCGAGCGTCTGAGCGAAGACAAGGAGAAACTCTTGATGCGATCGGGTTTGATGAGTTCGAACTATGGTGATAGCTTCTTCTCCGTGGAGAAAAACCTAGCTATGCTGACGTTGGAGGCTAAAGACATGCACAGCGAGTACGTTCTCAGATCTTTCCTCGAGGAAAACAAGGGTTTGACGATCAAACAGTGTCCTGCACCGGGTTGCGGTTACTTCATCGAGTTTCACCGAGACATTGGTTTTGAAGAGTATGGTCTAAACGTTGTGTGTCTATGTGGTCATACCTTTTGCGGGAGGTGTAGACTTGAGTCGCACGGACCTGTGACGTGCAACAACGCTTCTGATTGGTTGAGAGACTTGGGGAAGTTATCAGAGTCGCTGAGTGTTTCTTGGATCGAAAGTAACACGAAGCCTTGCCCTCACTGCCAGTTTCCTTTGGAGGTTGGTTCTCGTTCGAGGCTGTTCCGGTTTGTGGAATGTCTCTACTGCAGGTTGGTGAAATAAACTGATCTTCGATTGTCATGTTTCTCTAATTAAGTGTTAATGATGTTTAAGAAAATCATTAAGCTTTAATTAGATTAGTGCCTAGGCTGCGCTTAAACTGCAGTTTGGTAAAGAAAAACAGATCTTAGTAATTAAATGTTAACAATGTTCAAGAAATCATTAGGGGTAAAAAAAATATAGTTCTAAGATTGTCATGTTTCTTTTATTAAATGTTAAACAATTGTTAAGACTTTAATTAGATTAGTGCCTAAGCAGCTCTTAAACTGCAGGTTGGTTAAAAAAAAGATCTTATTAGATTGTCATGTTTCTGTTATTAATTGTAAAACAATGTTCGAGAAATCGTTAGGCTTTAATTAATTTTTTTTATAGGGGATTACTGCTTAGACGCCGCTTAAACTGATTTTTTTTTAAATAAATATTTGAGAAACGTTTTGTTGCCATGACCGATATTTAGTGTTGATTAATCATAAACTAACCTGTGAGTTTACTCTCTTGTTTTGTAGTGGTCGTTTCTGTAGCGAGTGTATGCAGACAGTGGAGTCCCACAACACGGCAGACGGATACTATGGAGCCTGTGTTGCACCGTTGCTACCACAACTCGTGAACGAACCAGAAGTGGTTGTTTCATGTGTGGATCGATGGGAGGCGAGCGATGTCGCAATGGTGGAAGCTAAGTCGGAGCTAGAATCTTTCGACGAATCCCACTTCACGAGCCAAGAGTACATACGGAACATGAGAGAAGGCTTGATGCTGATTGTTCAATGCAGACAGTTCCTCAAGTGGAGCTGCGTGTACGACCACGTCCACACCGAGTACCAAGCCTCTAAGAGGGAGTACTTGCGGTTCTTGCAAGATTTTGCGAGCACGCTCGTGCAGAGTTACTCGGAGACGCTGAAGGAAGAGACCGTGAAGGACTTTTCTGCGACTACTCATGAAGAGACTATTTGCCCCAAGTGGAAGTTAGCCAACGCGACGAGTAGTATTGGTAACTTCTTTTTTCACTTCAGTAAGACTTTGCAAGATGGGATAGATGACGTGAAGGTGAAGTCTTATGACAACTTTGCTGGTCCTTACTGGCTTTGTGATCGTTGTACCTCTGGGAATACGTGGCTTGATATGAGGTGTAAGATGTGCTGTGGTAGTGCAACTCCTGTGGAGAAGAAGCTGAGAGATTTGTCTCTTAACTAGGTTTCTTTAAAAGGAAAATAAAATGATTTAGGAGGCATGGTTTTTTTTGCTTTTT
The DNA here is from genome assembly GCF_020379485.1 of Brassica napus. NCBI lineage: Eukaryota > Viridiplantae > Streptophyta > Magnoliopsida > Brassicales > Brassicaceae > Brassica > Brassica napus. Next base: position 28,751,828 of record NC_063435.1, on the reverse strand, counting down.
TTTTAATCTCTTTTACCATGTTTTGAAACTTTACATCACCTTATGTTTAATAAATAATTGTTTTCCATCAATGCAAGAATAGAAACAGAGCAAACTGTATTGCACTGTCTGCATAACCAACCAAATAGTAATTTCTTATGTACAGAGAGGCAGCTAATTAGATGTTATGGTATCATATGATCTATTACAAAAACAAAGGTTGTGTGTTTCGTTGGTAAATCTCACCTGTTTCATTCAATACAACTAGTAGTAAGTCCAGAATACTTTCTAAGCTGTAATGCAAGTTCTGTTTTATCTTCTGGTGAGCAATAACCAATTCATACTATGTATATGTTATGGTATGTCATATGATCTATTACACAAAGCATGCTTGTGTGTTTCTTTGTTTTTTTCACATCCAGATCAAGTACACTTTCTAAGTATCTTATTCCATATTGCTGAGGATAATCTGTTAGATCCCTGATCAATCGTACTGGAATCAAACCGGTCTATTAACTCCAAACCGGCTTTTAAAAAGTGTAACTAAGTTGGAAATTTACGAAATTGCCCCTGTCTGTTAATAAAACTACAGTGGCAGCGTTCAGACATTTCTCTCTTCTCAGATTAGAACTTTCGCCATCTTCGATCCTCTCCCTTCATCGGTGTTTCATCCATCTCTAGAGTCGGTTCGAAGGACCTCTATCTCTCTGCAAAAGAGGTAAGTTTCGGGTAGATTGTAGATACACTTCTGATACACACATATCGCAGATAAGGTGTTCGACAAAATGTCTGAATGATATTTTCCCTAAGTCATTTAATTACTCTTTTAGGACATTGTAACGATTTTCCGACAAGATGCACGCGTTTCTCAAGGACATAGTCCCCGCAGCGCAGAACAACATAAACACGCGTTTCATCATCCTCGACAAAGCACGATCAATATCATCACCCCCGGCCGCGAGCGGGCAGAGCTGCATCGCGTTAGCTGCGGACGAAACGGCGGCGGTTCACATACAGCTGTGGGGAGACGAGTGCGACGCCTTCGAGGCGGGGGATATCGTGAATCTCACAAACGGGATATTCTCTTACGTGCGGAACGGTGGGTTACTTCTCAGAGCTGGAAAACGCGGGAAGATGGAGAAGGTGGGTGAGTTCGCGGTTGCGTTTGTCGAAACGCCAAACGTTAGCGAGATCCAGTGGAGTCCTGATCCGGAGTATCCTAAACGTTATATTCAGAACGGCGTCGTCTCGGCTTATTCCCGTATTTTCCCTCCTTTGCCTTGAATAAAAAAAGATTTGTATAAACACTTTAAACAAGACATACGAATGATAAATCAAATATTTGTACATGTTTAAAGATGAATCAATGGTTATTTTACGAGTAATTAATTTCCTGTTTTTATAAAGTTGCATGCAAACAAATATTTGATTAAAAATTGCATGTGTATTTACATCTATTCTATCAAAAGGGAAACAGTCTTGAAAAATCTACTTATAAAAGGTTGTTGGACTTATTTGTTAGAAATTTAACATGTCTTCTTTTATATAGTATCAATAATATTAACAGAGAATAAGACATTCATTAATAGCAGAATATTCTTTTAATTTTTGGGATTTAACTACATTTAAGCTAACAATAAAATCGACCAAATTAATTATATTTTACCCCACAATAATAGGTTAGTATGATATTTTACCAAATACAAGAGCGGTTATTTAATATTTATTCATTTCGAATATTGAATCACATCACATAGAATAAATATTTATTCTAAACGTGGACTAAGTAAACATACTAAAAATGCACTAAGATTTTTATACTAATTAACAACTTATCTATGTTTTTTCTGTAATTCAAAATCATTCAGAACGAAAAAAAATAAAAGGTTATAGATTAACAAACAAAATGACATCTAATTATTTTTTAAAAACCTATGTATCAATATTCAAAATAAATCATTCAAATATTATGCATATATTCAAAATAACAAAAAAAATTCTAATATAAACTAAAATACTATACTGTAAACCATATATCATATACATATTTTAATATCATTTATTTTAATTTTCATCCATCATAAATATTTTTTTGAATATTCCGTAAAACCAAATAAAAACTTTACCTAAAAATTAACATAATAAATTATTAAAGAAAAAATATTATAAAATTAACTTTTAAACCTAAAAAATTTACCTAAAAATTAATATTTTTTTTGAATATTCCGTAAAACCAAATTAAAATTTTACCTAAAAATTAACATAGTAAATAATTAAAGAACAAATATTATAAAATTAACTTTTAAACCTAAAATGAAAACATAAACTTGTACTAAGTTATTTATAACAAAAATAAACTAATACTGTTATATCAATAATTTTTTTTTCTGTTAACATTTTTTCGAATGATATAATAAAATTTTATTCAATTTTAGCTTTCTAAATATATGAAAAATTTAATCAAAAAGTTTTATCATGTTTTTTTGAGTTTATATGAGATCAATCGGTATCGTATTACAGGTTAATAGCAAATTTTTAGATTGTTATTAGATTTATCATATTTTTTATAAATGTGAACTGGATTATATTCTGGGTCGTCGAGTTGCGACCATGAGTCGGGATTGGATATAAAAATGGTGTTTCAAACTCAAACATTATGATACAACAACTTAAAAATTATTTATTTAATAAGAATTAAATTCAAGAAAATTTTGTCAAAAGGATAAAAAAAAAATACCCGCGCTTTCGAAGTACGGGTCAAAATCTAGTAAGTTTTAAAATTGAGTTCCAACGGCATGCAAACAAATATTTGACTTCTATAGGTTTATACACTTGTCTTTTCTGGATATAGACCACACAAGACTATTCTTTATGCTCTCATCATGCATGAATTTGATTGATACATATGTAAGGAAACTCATTTCTTTGTTTACTACAGTTTTTTTCTTATATAATATTCCATGTCAAAAATTATCTTGATTTTGATGTTCTTATAAAAATTGAAAAGCCATCTTTTCAAGGAAACAATACTTTCTTAATTATCCTTCAGTCTCTTTTGGAATTATCAAAGGAACAACTTGTTGTCTTTATAATCTCACTTATTCTCATTAAAATTCTCCTTAAAATAGATTGATAAAAAATAGCTTAATCAGATCATAACGTTTCATAGTTCCAAGAAGCTTAGGCTGGCCTTTGTACTTATGTTTACATTTTTCCTAACAAAAACGATTCACTTAAAGAAGCATTTGGTCGGGAAGTCCAAAAGTTATACATAACGACCTTACATAGATGAAACCTAAGGTGTACTCAAAGAAGCAACGACTTCTTAGAAATTTTCAACATGAAGACACATATAAGCAACCTGATATTGTTACATGGAGCTAACATAAGATACTTGGTCTTTGTCTTGATGTTGCTTCACATGCGTTTCGGGGGAACGTATTGTACACGCTCTTCTTGGCATACGTGCTGCGGCAAAACCACAAAGATAACAATGTTAGAGAAAGTGTTAAACTCAGAAACTGTGTTTTTTTTTTTGCTCTGGAAGCGAAAGTAAGGTGTGTTGTTGTTATAAGTTGAAGAGTCCTATTTCAAACAATGAAGTGATAAATATATATAAGTATACCTGCATTTCCTCAGTGAGTGGCTCTGAGACAGCAAGAGTGTAGCAACCAGGAGCAAACTTCCCTGTCAAATTCAGCAAATAGCACACAATTAGAGCTAATCACTACACAGACATATAAGTACAAGATTAGCCAAAGTATCTTGAAAATCTTTTCACATCAAAAGCCACATTCCAAAATGTAATGTTAGATTTAGGCTCTTGAGCCACATTATTCTAGAAAAAGAGAATCACATAACTCTTGAATGTAAAAGTTATCTCTCACCATCTATTATATAATCTATCAGAGGATAACGATGGAAAGAAAGAAACGAGATTGTTTGCTGAGAGAGACAATCAACATACCGATTCTTAACCACCTAGCCGCCCAGCTTCTACTTGGATCCATCACAGAGATTATTCTGCAAATAAAAAAAAAATCTTTAACATGAGCAGCAATAGATAAACACATCAACTTACAAAAATACAGGCATAGTACATAACCCACTAGCTCCCTCACTTCATTTTCTTACAACAGCTCTAAAAGCAGTAACCTTTGGGAGATTCACATCTCACTAATCCAACAAAGAATGCAAAAGTTCACTGAAAGCTTGAACACCAAGAAGCCTACCTTCATACATTCATAAAGGAATTGACTTTCATACTAAGCAACGTCATCACTCCAAAGTTCAGAACTTTCCAATACTAAAAATTAAAAATCAAAACTTTTGAAACCCTAGAAAAATTAAAAATAAAGGGGGTTTGGGATGTGAGGGCATTACCCATTGAAATTAGGAGTCGTGACCTCGACGATACGCTCGTGATCCTCTTCCATCTTGAAGAAAGGACAGTTCTCGCACCCTGCGTCCCTAAACTGTTTAACAACAAACAAAGCTTCAAGAAGAGAGAGAGAGAGAGATCAAATACAGACACCCTAATAAAGAAAGAGTGAAAGAGAGAGACCTGGTCATAGGTCTTGACGAGACGGCAGCGAAGACAAGCCCTTAGCTCATGGCCGAAGCTGGTCGGAATCTGTGCCGGTGCGCTTCCCATTACTTTCTTTCTTTCTTTCTCAATCAGACAAATCACCTTTCCTCCTCTTCCAATTCCAAATTCTAACTCTCTTGTTAGGAAGACGACGAGCCGCGTGTTGGGCTTTATTTAAGGCCATTTTAACATTAATTGGGCCGTAAATGGGCTTTGTGTAGAGCAAGTATTAGTTTTAAAATATCTGTTTTCGAAGACAAAGCAGTTACACAGCCGCCAAAAAGAAATAAAAATCTCATCAACGTCTTCCTCTGTTAAGTAGAACCATTCTAAGTTAACTTTTTTTAAAAGAAGACAAATGTCGGCTTCTCTCTTTCTAGAGAGAGAGAGTTTCTCTCGATTTCTCTTCTTCTTATCAAAATCAATCTTTCAGAAGGGGAGTTCTCGCCGACTTGTTTCCATCACCGGATTATTCCGGTTAAGTCTCCCGAAGGTTCGGGCTTTTGACTCCGGGAAGGGATGGTTCTCACAATACTTCTTCGCCGGCTTTTGTCTCCGGGAAGAGATGATTCCGTCACATCGTCTTCGCCGACTATCACCAGGGTTCTCCTGGTTCCGTTTGATCATCGTTTCTTGTGGTTCTCTGTTCGATCGATTCTCCTCTTCAACCTCCGATTGATTGTTCCTTGCCTTTGTTAAAGGTTGAGTCATCTTCGGGCTTATCTTTATCATAAAAGATGTTCGGTTTGCATGTAGGAATCTCGGAGGTTTTGACAGGATTGATGTCGATTGCAATTTTCAGAAACGATGTTCCGTCAGATTAGGCTGTAGGCTGAACTAGGTTGAGAACTGTTCGATTTCGATCGGTTTTCCTTGGTTTCGGCTTCGTCGGCGGCAGGGCTCTGCCGTATCACCTCTCTGGCTTCCGGGGGATGAAGTGGCTCTTCGCCTTGACGCGTGTTTCATTGATTGCCGGGCAATCGTCCACGTGGTGGGTGACAAGTCAAGATTTCTTCCTCAACGGTTTACCTCTTTTGAGCTTGCGGCTCAAAGAACTTATGTTAATGTTGGCCCGTTTGTTTAAGCCTTTAGTTTTTTCTTTCCAGTTCTGGACTTTGTCCCATTTTGGGCTCTGATCCTTCGATAAAACTTAGATGTCAAAAAAAAAAAAAAGTAGAACCATTCTCCTCTGTTTTTTTTCTCTCGTTCTACTGCACATTTTGGGTTTCTCCTATTCTCTCTGATCTTTGCGTTTCTGTTTTCTATCTCTCTACTCCACGATCAGTCTCTTGCTGCGTTTTGCTTCTTCTTCTCCTTCCGTAAGATCAGTCGCTCCTCTGTTTCTTGTACTGTTTCGCATCTTCTTTTCGTTATTGTAGCTGATTCTTCTTCCGATTCGGTCTCGTTTGCCTTCTTGTTTTGATAGTTTCGCGCTATAATGAGTTTCCTTTGCGATTGCTGTTACTTCCGATTACTCTGAATTTTCAGATGTTTAGCTTCGATATTAGCCATTGAGTTTTGTTGATTTCTTGGTTTCCTCGGAGACTAGTTTGTTCTTGATCGAACACGTCAAGGGTTCTACTGATTCTCGTTTGATTAATCATTTACTTGTGTAAAGTTTAGATCTTTTTCATCTCAACGCTACTTCGCTATCACCATTCTCGAGTGTACAATAGATGCTCTGTTTCAGTGTGATCTTTACTATGCTCTGTTTCAGTGTACAAGAGATGCTCTGTTTCAGATCATTTGAAAACGCTGCTGGTCTCTCTTTATGTATACCGTACGCTAGATTGCTTCACGAAAGCTCAAGATTTTGATTCTATGGGCTGTCTCTGCAGGATGGATGCTACGGATGATACTTTAGGCCCCAAAAGTCTCGTCAAAACGTCTGAGTTCATCAGGCTAATCATCGACGCACTTACCTCTCTCGGATTCAACGCCATCGCTACCGAGTTAGAGAAACAATCTCGCATTCCTCTTCACAGTCAAGCAGCCAAGCAGTTTCTTGAGCTAGTAAAGAACCAATAATGGGACAAAAGCATTGATGCACTAAAGCCTCTTGAACTAGCTGATGAAAACACTGTGATACTACTCCTACTAGAGCAAAAGTACCTTGACTCTCTCAAGAACGAACAAGTCCCTGAAGCTCTCAACACCATAAGGGAAGAGATACAACCTCTTGGTCTTGACCTACGTCTCCTTCACAAGCTCGCTTCCAAGATTCTCAAGCCAGATCCTGTTGGTGAAGAAGAAACTGCAAGAGCTGCTTCCTCTTGGAGTTGTAGTCCCGGAGAGAAGGCTGGAGTATCTTTTAGACGATGACCTTGATACTCAGCGGGGGAGTGTGACTTCCATATGTTCCAGACAGTGATTTGTCCTTATTCTCTTATCATTACTGTGATAAAAGAAAAATCCCTTCAGAGACTCTCCAGGTAATGAATAATGACTTTATGTTTGACTCTATATAACCTTTGATGATTAGGAGACACTAAGTTTGTATATGTTAAATGGTTCAGGTGTTGAGTGAACATACAGATGAAGTCTGGTTCTTGACATTCTCACATGATGGCAAATGCTTGGCTTCTTCTTCTAAGGATAAAACAGCTATTCTCTGGGAGGTATGTAGCTATCAAATAATTTGATAATTTGTATATAACTATAACTAGAATGATTATTACTAAAATAACAAGGAAAATTATTCAAGCATTTCTCAATTTATCAAATAAATGTTACTTCAAATAACAAGGAAAATTATTCAATTTATAATATTTATTCCATAGAAACATATGATTCCAATACAAAGTCTTACCTAGTTATAGTTACATACAAATTATACGATGTTGACTTATAATTATTCTAGTTATAGTTATATTAAATTATCAAATTATTAATATTTTTTTCAGAAGGATGCAGATCGGAAATTATTAATATGATATAATCAAATTACTAGTTATAGTATATACAAATTATCAAATTATTAATACTGTATAGTTATAGTTACATACAAATTAAACTTATGTTTTTCTTTAACAAAAAAAACACACACAAATTACCAAATACAAATTATTAATATCTGCTGATATATTCACTTAAATATGTTTTTGTCCAGATGGATGCAGATGGGAAGTTTACTCAGAAGCATAAACTTGTGGGCCACGAGAAGCCAGTAGTAGCAGTCTTATGGAGTCATGATGATCAACAAGTCATTACATGTGGAGAAAACGAAGTCATCAAGCGCTGGGACGTTGGTTCAGGACAATGTGTTCAAACCTAAAAAAAAAAATAAATAAAAATAAAAATGTGTTCAAACCTATGGAAGAGTTGATGTTGGTTCCGTTTCTTGCGGATGGCTGCATGACGGTTCAGGTAGAGAAACCAGAGCTGAGAGAGTGATTCAGCTACATGAGAAGGAGATGATTACTTCTTTCTCGCTTTCTAGAGACAACAAGTATCTTCTTATCGACCTCGTTACACAGGAGATCCAACTCTGGGTTATAGGAGGTGATGAACCGTTCTATCTTTCGGAATACGATGGACACAAGCGTACTCGGTTTATTATCAGGTCTTGCTTTGGTGGGTATGATGAAGATTTCGTCGCTAGTGGGAGTGAGGATTCTCAGGTATGTTAGGATCTTTCTTGACTCTCAAGAAACATAATAGGTCTTTCTTGACTCTCAAAAATATAAGGTCTTCCTTGACTCTCAAGAGAACATTTGTGATGGTGTGTCTCTGTTTAGGTATACATATGGCACGTAGCAAAAGGGTTGAGACCTTGTCGTGTGTTGCGTGGACATTCAGGAGCTGTGAACTGTGTGAGTTGGAACCCAACTGATATTCATATGCTGGCTTCAGGGAGTGATGATAGAACCATCCGGATTTGGGGACTTGCCAAGAAGTAGAAGTGGTGATTCAATGGTTACTTTACTGCAAATTTGATTCATGTACATATGATAATATTCTTGTTCACATTTCTTCAATCTATTAATGTTGTTTTTGCTTCTTTTTGAGTACAATAGAGGGTTAAGAACTAAAATTTGAATACTAATAGTGACTTGACTGCAACACTTGATTCATGTACATACGATAATACACCTTTTATGTTGGTTACTTGTTCACATTTCTTCAACATATTGGTGTTTTTACTTCATTTTTGAATACACTAGAGAGATAAGAACTAAAGTTTGAATATTAATAGTGGGAAAAAAATAGCAAAAAATGCATTTTTGGGATATTTTTTTTTTTGCTCTAATGTTGATGATTCATTTACTAACTTGTTCATCTTGATTAACAAAACGAGAAACATTATAATTATTATTAGAATCTGGAAGGAAGCTAGAACACAAGAACAACATTTTAAATGGAAAAAGAGAACAAATAGCTAGCAAAGACGAGTACAGTAGCATTTCCGGTGGAGACCATGGCAACGACCACCGGAAAAGCGCTCGCCACGGCAGATATTGGCACAGTTATGGTTGGACAAACATATGCTCCTGAAGTGATGGCTCCTTGATTGGCACATCCTTCCCTCTATCCCAATAAACTCCTCTATAATATTACACATAAATTAATTAATACACATTAAAAATACAACATAAATGAATGGAGATAGATATAGGTCATGTAACAGGCACTTCGCATTTATATATGAAAAACATCTGGTTTTGGTTTGAGGTTAACTAGCAATATGGTTATGTATGGAGTAGTGTATATAGAAAGAACAAAAAGGAATGAAGCAAAAAGCTTACGAGATGAGAAGAGGACTAGAAACAAGAAGGCAGCGAAAACTTTGTTCTCCATTGAATAATTGTATATATGAAATGGTATAAACGTGTAAGTGATGAGTTGAGCAAAGACCTAGGTCTCCATCACTCCATATATATAGAGAGAGAGTTCCATATGTAGTGTGGTTTAGGGTTGTTTTTTTAACATATTGTAGTAAATGTTTCATTTTTAACCAATGAACACTAAGAGCATGATTAACCATAAATCCCATATGGGTTGCTTAATGAGTATTTAATTAGTTAATTGAACTTTGATTGGACATAAGCACTTTAGTTAAGATCTCATTAAGATGTGTCCTCCAATGAAGGGATCTTATTAAGGGGTGCTTAAGTTTTTTTTAAGATAAAATTTAAAGAAAACATAATTAAATATTACATTTTAAACATATAATATTAATTAAAAAAAAACAAGGATTAATAAAATAAACGAGCAAGATACATTCGGAACTCAGTTGTTGTCTTCATCATATCCAAATTTGGTCCACATATGTTCAACCAAATCATGTTTGAGTTGTTGATGCATTTGTTTATCACGAATCTTTGTTCGAACACCCATCATATTGGCGATATTTGTAGGCATATCCGTTGAAAAAGCGAGATCGACATGTGAAGTTCCGGTGTCTTTTCTTTGTTGGAACTCTGAAACATCAATTAGATTGTACCCATCTCGTTCGTCTTCGACGATCATATTATGGAGTATGATACATGCTCTCATAATCTTTCCGATTTTGACTTTATCCCAAAAAAGCGCTGGATTTTTAACAATGGCAAAGCGAGCTTTGCAATACTCCAAAAGCACGCTCGACATTTTTTCGTACAGCTTCTTGATGTTGAGCAAATAATCTCGCTTTCGGCCCTTGTGGTATTGGAATAGATTGGATAAAAGTTGCCCATTTTGGATAAATACCGTCGGTGAGATAGTACGCCATATGATACTCTCTTCCATTGACAGAGAAAGTGACTTGCGGAGCTTGACCATTTATTATTTCATCAAAAAGCGGTGAGCGATCAAGAACATTGATATCATTTAATGTACCTGGAGGTCCAAAAAACGAATGCCATATCCATAGATCATACGAAGCAACCGCCTCTAAAACGATCGTTGGTTTCCCCGAACCACGTGAATATTGACCTTTCCAAGCGGTGGGACAATTCTTCCACTCCCAATGCATACAATCGATGCTACCTATCATCCCCGGAAAGCCTCGACAGTCAGCAATATCAAGCAGGCGTTGAAGATCAGCTTGAGTTGGTCTTCTCAGGTATTCATCGCTGAATAAATATATTATTCCTTCCACAAAATGTTCGACACATGATCGAGTAGTAGTTTCACCGAGTCTGAGGTATTCGTCAACCGCATCAGCGGCTGTACCATATGCCAAGACACGAATGGCCGCTGTACATTTTTGAAGTGTAGAGAGACCAAGCCTTCCGAGACCATCTCGTTTTTGACGAAAGAATTCCACTTCATTGGAGAGACGATCAACAATTTTCATGAACAACGGTTTGTTCATTCTGAATCGTCGGCGGAATAAATTATCAGGGTATGTTGGAGTTTCACTGAAATAATCATTCCACAGACGAAGATTGCCCGCTTCACGGTTTCTTTCAATATAAGCACGTTTTTTTCTTCTTCTCCTTTCTTGTTGATCACCAGCATCATTGACAAGATTCTCGAACGTTTCATCAAAATATTGATCAAAATATTGATCAAATATTTCTTCTATATCCTCAGAATGATCATTAGATGACGATGCCATAATTTAGGTAAGATTGTTTTAAAATATGAGAAATATGACTTGACTAGACCAGACCTTAAACAACACAAACTAGTTAGACATCAACTCATCGATGAGCTTCTTTTTCAGAGCTTCCTCATACGCAGGTAGTTCCTTTCCTACTAATGACTGAAGTAGCTTCATCTTCGCCACCTTCTCTTTTGCCGCGATATCCTCCTTCCTGATGCTCCACAGACTTTGAAACTCAGTTAATTTCTTACCCTCTGGCATCGTCTTCTTACCAAAGCCCTTTGAGGCCTTAACACCCGGGGGACGAATGGTGGCCTGCTCTTCTTCACCAGTGGTTGTTTCAAATGCGTATGAGCTCGCTGATTGTGCACTCTCATCACCCTTCCTCTTTTTAATGCTTCCTGCGGTTTTAGCTGCTGACATTTCACACCATTTCTGGTCGTTCCGCAACTCCTTCCATGCATGCTCAAGAGTGAACTTCTTTTTGTGGTTGGTGTAGAAGATCTCATGCGCAAGCTTGAGAACATCGTTCTCATTTTGGCCACTACTCTTCTCTCTTGTTGCAGAGTCATAAGCCCCACAAAATTTGTTCACTTGGTCATTGATCTTCTGCCACCGGTTCTTACAATGCGATGCCTCTCTCGGTTCAGCTCCTGCAACCTTGGGACTAGCCGCAAAGTACGCAGCAACCCTTTTCCAGAACGCACCGGCTCTTTGCTCGTTGCCTACAACCGGGTCTTTGCTTGTGTTAAACCAAGCGCTAATGAGAGCAACATCATCTACAGGCGTCCAAGACCTCCTTTCTTTACGCTCTCCAGTAGTCTCTGCTGCCGTTGGTTGACTGCCAAAGAGAGGGACTTGGGAGGAAGAAACTTCACCAAAGACAGTCTCTTGCTGACTATTCAGAAGGTCTACAAAGTTTGAGACCGGTGGTATATATGAATTGGAATCCATATTTGAATGTCTCAAGAGAGAAAGAAAAGAAGTCGCTTTAGGTAGATGGAAGAGAAGAAAGTAATGAGAAGTTGAAGTAGAAGAAAGCTATGAGAAGTACAAGTAGAAGTTGATATTTTTTATAGAAGAGAAGAAGGAAAGAAGCATTGATCACGTTTGATAAACGAGTTCAACAGCCAACCATGTCGAGTAGACCCTTAACTAACATATTTATCTAACACATTAATCACACATCAACTCACACATTTATCTAAAACCCATATTTATTACTACAATGGCAATAAATCCATATAATCCAAACCACAAAAATAATCGGTTGAATCTTTTCATTTATCTAAAACATTGAAAGCACAATCAATTCAAACCACAGGCACAGAGGAGATCAACATCAAAAGCAGAATCAGTTCAATCAAAAAGCATAATGCCGCGTTAAATCTATTCAATTCAGACCCAAAGCCCAATCACTTCAATTCAAAAGCATAAACTCGGGTTCAATCTATTAAATTCAAACCAAAACCACAAGCAGTTCACACACACAAACCAATTCAACATCAATGCGAGACTAAAAACGTTTCTATCATTCCCTAAATTAATCTAAACTTATATACAGAAGGTGTGTCTTACCTTTATTGCCATTGTAGTCGAACCTTGATGTATCTTGATCCGTTATGACCATTGATGTCCTCTTCATCCGAACCATCTCAGCACAAAAAGAAAAAAGCCAAACCAAATAGGATCAGACGTGAGCCGTTATATAAAGCAAACGAATCAAGTAGAACTAAATAGAGACAGTGTAATAAGACCACAATCTAAGACATGCATCAGTTCACAGATTAAGACAGTCTAAGACCACAATCTTATATATGCATCAATTGAAAGATTAAGACATGAACATATAATAACTCTGGTTTACCGTGGAGAGAGAGATTGAGCCACCGAGGGAGACGCTGGGAGTCGCCGAGGAGAGATGAAGAAAGAGAGGCGGTGTGGTGAAGGAAAGCTGGAGAGATGCGTCTTCGGCGCTCAAAGACGACACGATCGGCGACACCACTGACAGAGACGAGCTTTCCACCGACACAGATGCCGACGACTCCAACCGATCGGTGAGAAAACGGGAAACACCGGCGGAATCGACGAGGAGAGGTGGAGAGACGCGGTTTCGTAGAAGAGAAGGAGAGAGAGAAGCAGATGCGTTTTGTGCGAGAGAGAGAGAGAGAGAGAGAGAGAGAGATTTAACCAATGCCCCATACGTGTCCATTTAGCACCGCTGCTTCTGCTTCCTCTTTAAGCGCCGTATTTTTAAATTTAACTATTTTTTATTTTATTTTAAATCATTAATTACCTAAGCATTGGGCTTAAGCACCCTGGTTAAAGATGGTCTAAGCATAGAGTGTCTAGCATTGGTTTATTATTTTATTGGTTCAGTGCTATGATCAAGGATATGAGGACAAACTAGCTTGGCATTGGTCGGCACATTACAATAAGCAGCGGCAACAACTAGCAGGAGTAACAGTTAATTAATCCCTAAATTAGTAAAAATTCAGTTTCCTTATTGGGAAGTGGTGAAAGAGGGGTCAGTCACGTGCATACTTGTGCACCCGTGGTATGTCTCCAGTCTCCACATGAGGGTATCTCCAATGCAACACTAAAATTTACTCTATATTTCACTCTAAAATAGAGTAACTCTATTATAGAGTTGAATTTGCTCCAATGGTTCACTTTATAATAGAGTTACTCTATAATAGAGTGGAATATAGAGTAATCTTGTTTTTTTACTCCAAATATAGAGTGAAAAAATAAGATTACTCTATATTTCACTCTATTATAGAGTAACTCTATTATAGAGTGAACCATTGGAGCAAATCCAACTCTATAATAGAGTTACTCTATAATAGAGTGGAATATAGAGTAAATTTTAGTGTAGCATTGTAGATGGTCTGACATGAGGAGTGAAAACGCACAGTTTACCACACACACCAAATCTTGATACTCACGTGACTAGGATTACTTTTATTTTTTGTAACTTAAACTAAGATTATTTTATGATTAAATATTTAAATACATGAAAAATTCTCCTACGATAGTCTTTTTTATTTTATCTTCATCTTAACAAAGAAAATGATCAAAATAAAATTTTATTCTAAAATTAATTAATTTAGGCATAGAGTTAAAGGATAAAATTTTAAATTTTAAAAAATAAATATTAAAATTTCAAAATAAAAAAAAAGTTTATTTTGATCATTTTTTATTTAAAGATTATTTTGCGACAAAAAAACTAAAAATGACTATTTGGAAAAAATTACCTTAAATACATAGATTAAAAATATTCAACTTTTTACATTTTCTAAATAAAAACATAATTAACTATTCATTTAATCACACTTTAACCAATAATAAAATAGATTATATAATATCATTAGTTATATAATATAAATTATTAATCAATTTTATATTGAAAATTTAAAACATTATCTCATCTGAAACAAATGTTTTTTTTCTAAAACGTTAAATAATAAAATAGGGAGGAATTTTATAAGACCAAAAAATGTATGGTTTAAGCTGAGATGAGATGGAACGTTATAAAAGACCCATGTGAAATTATACATTCAAGAAACTGAATAGCATTTTCCACATTCAGCTTCATTACACAAACAGGAACAGCACACCACTCTAAATAGCATATAGCTCATGCTTCAACAAAGTGAAAGCAAACAAGTACCTTTACTCGTATACATAATCATATTTCATCTCATGTGCTATATTTTAATTTCACAACACTAGAGGACACAGCAACATCCACACACAACACAAACCTTTTCTGTAAATTAACAGAATCTAGAAGGACCAAGACTAAAAGAATACATATATTTATGATGTGACAGAGCTTTTGGGGTGTTTCAGTCACTGAAGTCCACACTTCCACTGCGTGAGCTGCTACCATCTTGGCTATGCAAAGAAAGGCCTCTCATATGACCTGGCAAACCTGAGGCGGCACCATCAACTTTCTTCTCCTTGAAGAACTTTTGCCTCTCAACGTGTTTAGCAGGTGGCGGTGGAATCACAACAGGCGAGGAGGAGGAGGACTGCGAATGGCTATCACCATCTCCTGATGACTCCTCTGATGGTAAAGGACGAATGAGTGGACGGTTGAGTCTCTCACTATGGATTGCTGATCCAAGCAACACTTGTGGAGGAGGTGATGCCTCTTCTTCTTCATCTTCAGGCATTGCTCTAGCTTTCCCTTTTCTCAATCTGCAAGCACACACATTCACATGAATAAACATCTTCAGATTCCAACAATAATAAGGGGACAGACCTTCTGAATAACTGTTCAGGCTCCTCTTCTTCATCATCATCTTCAATGGAGATAGAGCTGCTTGGTTTCTGGTGACCGTTTGAGGTAGAATGGTAACCATTAGATGTAGTAGACCTGCCTGGCACTGTGATTCTACCAGAGAGTAAATCTTCATGTTTGTTAAGAATCCTCTGAAGCTGCTCGTTCAATTCTATTGCTTGAGAAACTGCTCTTTCATCCCTGCATCAACAAAGCCTATCTACTTTGAGAAGAAAATAAAATGATTTTAACATGAACATCTAATCCAAGAGAGATGGAAACTTGCCTTGATGTCATGACGAGGTGCATTACACGCTCCTTCTGGAACGCGCATTGCTCCACAAGATCAAGAGTAAACTCATCTCTTGCTCCCTTAATGGTCAAAAGCAGATGAAAAAGAGTGGAGTTAACAATACAAAGTCATGGGGTTATATAGGCCTCGGCATTTCAGGTATCGGTTTGGTTTTTTTTTCGGTTTTTGTTTTTTTCGGTTCTAGACATATAGGATCCGTTCGGATGTTTAGAAAATTCGGTTTGGTTATTTCGGTTTGGGTAACAAAGTTGGTAACCGAGATCATTTCAGATCCAATTTGGTTATGGTTTATAAGTTAATTCTGGTTAAATTCGAGTTTTTTCAGATTAAATATCAGATTTTTTGGGTTTCCGGATAAAAATCTGGATAGTTTGAAGTATTTTAGAGAAAAAGTATTCGGGTAATTCGGTTTATAAATAATAGTTTTAAATTATTTGATGATTTCAAAACTAAATATAGTTAATATTAGTAAGTATATAAACTATATTGTAGAAATTTGGGTACCAGTTCGGTTATATGATATACCTCAGGATTTTGAGAATCAACAGCATCAAGCACTTCCTTCAAAACTTCTAATGCAGCACCAGCCTTTTGCAAAATGCTACAATCAAAAGAAATATATAACAACAGATTAATCTCTCTTAAAAATCTAGCAAACATTTAGCAGTTAGGTGCCTGACATGTGGAGAAGAAGGAAGATTACCTAGAAGAAGAGGAGGTAGTTTGAGATTCTCGCTGCTGAGCAGGAGCAGGAGGAGCAGCAGTCCTCTCTTTTCTAGCGGATGCAAGTTGTTCATTGAGCGTACTTCTTGGAACCGTTTGTGCAGTGACCACAACTTGTGGTGTGGAACTAGACCTCTGAGGAAACTTAACTCCTGCGTTCTGGAGGTAACAAGAAGAGAAAAGCTTAGTGTTATGATAAGATTCAGGGAGCTAGAATGTTTTCAAAACTCACCACTAAAACATAGTATGCTGAATAGTACTGAGGGTATCTTCCTGAAGCGCCACCAAGAGAGGTTTGAGTTGCGTCAAGAAGGAGAAATATCCTTTCTCTTACAGGCAAATCCGTCTAAAGAATAAGCAAACTAAAATAAGTAGCTTAACTCTCAAATTAAGTTACATCTAGAAAGAGAGATGAAGGATATACTTTTTTCTTTACAATCTTCACAAGTGTAGGGAGGACACCTGTGTCTATAACCAGCTTATGAATAGTCTCTCCAATGTTGTTCATCAACATCTCCAGTAACTGCAAGAACAAAGAATACTTCTAAAGCATGATCCTTTGGTATAAAAAGATAGATAGATTTAGAGACCAGGAGCTTTACCTGGACAGCATATAATTGAGTATTTGGGTTCTTGCTCCCCAAGCGTTTTTTGATAGCCTTGACAACATCTTTTGCTTGCCTGTTTTATCATAAGAGAAAACTCATTAACAGATGAAAAATGTGTCCATCATATTATAAATCCTTAGGTAATTAAACATTATACAAACAGTTATTGATATTAGAAGATGTTTATGGCTCCTCATTATACCTTTCATCTCGAGCAGCTAGTTCACAGATCTCAATGTTTTTGGTCCAATCCATTTCAGCAAGCTTGTCACTTGTTGCAGAACTTACAAGCTCCGCAGCCATTTTTGGTTATATCTGTTTTAAGCCCAAAATAATTTAAGCAATTAAAAGAAGAGATATTTGGTTCATGCTAAAAAAATGAAGCAACCAAAAAGAAATGTGTAAGGTGGATCAGGACCATAAAGGTTCACTCAAGAGAACCTACATTAGACTGTTAGATTGGTTCTGCTTCGAATGTGCAGTAGCTGCTAGTCTGCAATGAATAAGATCATGTCAGATAGGAGAAAGTAAATCAAACGGTTACTATGCAAAGTCTAGACAACGCTTAGAGTCTTCCCCCACCACTCTCGTCTACTTCAATTAAAAAAAAAAAAAGTCTTCAATTACAATTCCTCAAAAGCATGAAACGTTTCAGACACGAGACAATCTGAGAATCAGAAACACCAAGTCACCAACACATGCCCTAAAATCAAGGAAGCAGACACGAACCCGATCACGAAGAAACATAATAAGACAAAAAAGATAGATTGATCACAAGCTGACACAAAAATAGATCTCAGACAAACAACAATCAAGTAACTTCATTGGATAACGATAGAGTGAAAAAAAAAACCTTACTTTCGATAACGGAGAGGGTAAGAAGAAAGAGCCGATAAACCCTAGTCACCTTGAGCATTTCACAGAGACTTTAAAAAGAATAAAGACGAAGCCTTTTGCGCGTTGTCTTCACAGAATTAAATCAGAATAAAAGATTTAATTCCTTAATTAAAATCCTTAAAGACAGACAGTAATCTCTCTGTATATTACTACTGATGATGGTTTCCTTTTCTAATTAGGTGATTATTTTTTAATTTAAATAAAATAAAATAAAAATCAAAGGCTGAAGCCGACAGAGCACCGCCACGAGGGAATTGTCTGAAAGCGAGAGAAAAGGCTTTTTCTCCGTCTTGGTAAAGTCTTGTTGGCGCCGGAGGAAGAGAGATTATATTAAAGTCACATGCTTGTGAGCTTTAAACCACCAACTGACAGCTTGGTTGACCGCCACGTGTCGTACGCTTTTAGTTACGTCACTAGGGGAAAGCGTTTTATAAAACACCTCTTGATGTTATTTGTATTACGATGAAACGACATTCGCTTTAAGAAGGGAAACAAAACAATGCACAAAAGCCCAAAGAAAGCTCACAAAAGCTTGGGCTAGGACTCAGAAAAACTTGCTTCAGACTTTCGCGCGAACCAAACCAAACCAAGTAAACCGCAAAATAAAAACAGTTGGACCAAGTGGCCTTATTACAAACATACTTTTCCAATTATCATAAGAGTTGGATCATGCTCCTCAGAGAGATCTCGCACGAGAACCACGTTAACGTCCACATCTTTGCTTTGGCAGCTTCTTAACAGATTATATGCAAGTTGAAAGACTTTAGAGTTTTACTGAATCATATACAACTTACTTAACGTTACAATGACAAGAATAGAGCCAATATAAAGGCTCAAGAAAGATCTAGGTCGTTAGACTACCAGCTGTAAAGCTACCAGGAAATTAGCCAGCACAACACGTTAACAGCGGAGCAAATGTATTGTGGATAAGGAGCGACTCCGTACTCAGCTCCTCTGCTACAGGAGACGACAAAGGTTGTTGTTTGTGTGAAGTCGACCGTTGATGAAGATATGATTTATCACTTGTGTTGGGCTGGGCCTTTACTTGCTGATGTCCACTAACATCCCCCCTCAAACTTTGCGTGTGAAGAACTTCAACGCCAAGTTTGCTCCGCAGATCAACAAATGCTTTCCGCGGCAAAGGCTTTGTAAAGATATCAGCCACTTGCTTCTCAGCTGGAATATGTCTCGTCTTTATCAACCCCAGAGCAACCTGTTCTCTAATGTAATGCCAGTCTCTATCAAAATGTTTTGATTTCTTGTGAAGAGCTGGATTAGTTGTGAGATAAACCGCAGATAGATTATCACACAACATCAGTGTAGCTTTTTCCTGAGGAATGTGCAGATCACGCAACAGCTGAGAGATCCAAGTTACTTCCTGAGCTGTCTCTGCCAAGGCTCTATACTCTGCCTCCGTTGATGATCGTGACACAGTATCTTGTCTCTTAGCTGACCAAGATACCAAATTAGACCCAAGAATCGTGCAGAACCCGGTGGTAGATCTCTTGGTTTCTTCACAGCCTCCCCAGTCACTGTCACAATATGCCATGAGAGACAGATCTTCATTCTTCTTGATGTGTAATCCATACTCCATTGAGCCCTTTAGATACCGAAGTATACGCTTTAACAGCGCAAAGTCTGTCATTGTAGGAGCATGCATCCTCTGACATACCAAGTTAACAGCATACTGAATATCAGGACGCGTAATGGTTAGATACTGAAGCTTTCCAGCTAGGCTCCGGAAGTAGGTTGGTTCTGAGAAGAGACTTGTGTCTTGTGCTTCAATGCGTTGAGGCAGTGGAGTGGGCATCGGATTACAGTCTGTCATAGCTGCTGCGTGTAATATCTCCTTTATATACGACCGTTGATGCAGCATGAGACCTTCTTGAGTTGTTTCCATTTCAATACCCAAAAAGTAAGACGGCCTGCCCATGTCTTTCATGGAAAATCGCTTAGATAAAGACTCCACTAGCTCTTGCAGCAAACTCTCTGTGCTTCCGGTTAAGAGAATGTCATCTACATACAATAACAGTACCATGAACTTGTTGTTTCTGTTGTACGTAAACAGAGAGGGATCGGACATACTGCATACAAAGCCAAAGTCGATCAAGTAGTTACTAAACGTATCAAACCACGCCCTTGGCGCCTGCTTGAGGCCATACAGTGCTTTGGTGAGTTTACACACATAGTGTGGTTTCTCCGGATCTATGAAGCCAGCAGGTTGATGCATAAACACCGGCTCTTGCAACTTGCCGTGAAGAAAAGCACTAGAAACATCTAACTGCTTGATTGACCACCCTTTGGCTGTAGCTATATTCAACATCAGTCTTATGGTAGCTGTCCTGACTACCGGACTGAATGTTTCTAAATAGTCCAAACCTTCTTCCTGAGCACACCCCTTAGCCACCAACCTCGATCTCAGCTTCTTTATTGTACCATCAGGATTCAATTTCACCGTATGAACCCATCTGTTACTTAGTATGTTCATATCTTCAGTCGGTGGAACCAAAGACCAAGTGTTCAGCATATGAATTATGCGCATTTCCTGAGATACAGCATCATTCCACCCTGGGTGCTTCATTGCCTCTGCTATGTTCTTCGGTATTGTGACAGAATACTTAGGTGCCAGCAGAGCATACTTAGTATTTGGTTTATGAATCCCAGCTTTAGCTCTAGTCTGCATTGGATGAGCATTCATTACTGGCTCTGGCGCATTTGGTACTTCTAGTGGCTCTTGCTCTCCATCATTGTTGCCTTCTTGATTATTATCAACTGGATCATTCACCAGAGGAGCCGTCTGAATCTGTGGTGCTGGAAACACCTGCGACATTGTTGGCACATTCTCTTCTACCACCGCTGGGCTTGTCACCTTCTGCCATGCCTTTAGAAGGGACGTATCATACAGAGGAACCAGATGCTTATATTGATCTTTAAAAGGATATAGCTCTTCGTCAAAGATAGCATGTCTTGTGATGTACACTTTCCCGGTTGGTGGAAAGAGACATCTATATCCCTTATGCATACTACTATACCCCACAAACACACACTGCAGAGATTTAGGATCAAACTTGTGGTTTTGTTGGTCGCGAAGGCAGGGGTAACATGCTGAACCAAACGCTCGCAGTGCTCTATAACTTGGTTTAACTTTGAATAATGCTTCAAAGGGACTTTTATTGTCTAGCGCCTGGGAGGGAAGAATGTTACTTATGTAACTTGCTGTTGCAAACGCTTCAACCCATAGATGTAAAGGTAAATGACTCTGAAACATCATGGAGAGTCCCAACTCTGTGAAGTGACGATGTCTTCTCTCAGCTAGACCATTTTGCTCAGGCGTGTGTGGGCAAGACAGACGATGTATAATTCCATTATCCTGCAACAGTTGCTTCATCTGATTATTCACAAACTCTCCACCACCATCTGATTGAAACACTTTTATTTTGGTATCAAATTGAGTCTCCACCAACTTCTTAAACGCCACAAATACTTGAAAGAAGTCTGATTTATTTCTCAACGGATACAGCCAAGAGAAGCGAGTACAATCATCCACTAACACAGCATAATAACGAAACCCTTGGCTAGATAAAACAGGAGAAGGACCCCATAAGTCACAGTGGATCCTTTCCAACGGTTGAGAAACATGAGATTGAGACTGAAAAAAACTGTAATTTATGACTTTTCCCCATCTGGCAAGGCTGACAAATGAGGCTTGTTCTGCTCTTATTGATGCTTATCTCCTTGCTGCTCTGAAGTTGTTGAAGAACTCTGAAGTTTGCATAGCCTAGTCTGAGATGCCAGAGATCTTCAGAAGCTGCAACCTGACGATCTGAGAAGTAAGCTGCAAACCCTTCATTCTTCAACACATACAATCCTTTATTTCGGTTTCCCTTTGCCACCACTTTCTCCTTGAGGAGATCAATCAGATATACATAGTTAGCATCAAAGAAAACTCCACATGGATACTCTTCACAAAGTTTGGATACTGACAGTAGAGACTTCTGAATAGTAGGACATACCAGAACTTCATTTAAAGTTATGTTACCTGAGGCAGAGGATAAGGTGGTTGAGCCAACATGAGTTATGGGCAGATAAGCTCCATCTCCGACCATAACCGCATCTGTTCCTTCATACGGATGAGCTTCCTGCAGATTTGCAGAGGATGACGTGATGTGAGCAGTTGCCCCCGAATCAGGGTACCAGTCCCTGTCTTCTGAGACACGGAGAGAGTTGAAAGCAGCAGGAACAGATTGGTAGTTGTTGTCAAAGCGGTTATAGCACTTCAACGCCGTGTGACCCATTCTACCACAAATCTGACATGTAGGTCTATCTCCCTGCGTGTTGTTTCCACCAGACTGATGTTGCGGGAAGCCTCTACCACGACTTGAGTAACCTCCACGCCCTCTGTACTGTCCAGACCTGCCTCTTCCTCGGTAGTTAGGATTATACCCAGGAGCCATATTCTGAGACGCAAACGCCATGTGAGTGTTGACTGCTGGAGTATCCTCATACGATTTCAACTTCAAATCAAACCCCTGAACTTCAGACACCACATCATTGAACGTTGGAACAGGGAACTTCGTCAATGAACTCTGAATCACCGTAGTAATCGGATCAAACTCACGTCCAATACCATTGAGAAACCCAAAGATCTTCATTGATTCATCTACCGGTTTCCCAATGGCACTCAGAGCATCACAAACTGTCTTGAACTCTCGACAATACACAGCCACCGTCTTGTCTTTCTTCGTCAAGAGCTGAAGGCTCCTTCGCAATGAAAACTCTCGAGAGACTGAACTCTTGTTAAAGTTATCAGCCAACGAGATCCACACCTCGCGAGACGTAGACAATGTGTGAACGGACCCCAGAACTTCTTCAGACAACGTACCGAACAACCAAGATCTGATCAACTGATCAGTACAGAACCAAGCTTCAAACAACGGGTTGGGCTCTTCGACGTTTTCCATGTCGTGAAGCACCACGCGAGTCGCCGGAGGGGACACCACCGCACCATTGACGAACCCCAACAACTTCTGACTCGACAAGAGAGACTCGAACTGAGTTTTCCACAGCAGGTAGTTACTGTCATTGAGCTTGAGAGTGACACAGCTCAAGACATGAACTTTACTGGGAAAGGGATAAGGATTCACTGGATCTGCCATACCTGTTAAGGTTAAATGGCTCTGATACCATATGCAAGTTGAAAGACTTTAGAGTTTTACTGAATCATATACAACTTGCTTAACGTTACAATGACAAGGATAGAGCCAATATAAAGGCTCAAGAAAGATCTAGATCGTTAGACTACCAGCTGTAAAGCTACCAGGAAATTAGCCAGCACAACACGTTAACAGCGGAGCAAATGTATTGTGGATAAGGAGCGACTCCGTACTCAGCTCCTCTGCTACAGGAGACGACAAAGGTTGTTGTTTGTGTGAAGTCGACCGTTGATGAAGATATGATTTATCACTTGTGTTGGGCTGGGCCTTTACTTGCTGATGTCCACTAACAGATTAAACTATCTACATAGTAACTGGATTGTACCCAGAGATTTAAAACCGTCGAATATTTTAATTATGGGATTGTTAAGATAGCTGATTTAACCAAGTGGTCTTGGACTAGTGGTAAATGGCTCATAGTTGTGAGTACCATCATGGGTTTGGTTTTTCTTGGTCACCTGAAGCGTCTTAAGTGGTAAGAAAACATGGATCTTGCGGGTCTCGTGATGATTAGTCTTTGGGCTTAGAAAGCTTTTGGAATCACACCACAGTTATAAAAAAAAGATAGCTGATTTTGGGCTTGCAATGATATACCAAGCACCGTTGAAACTAGCCCTGCGATTTTGGTTTTCCAAAACCAAACCGTCGGTTTTTGGTTTACGGAAATTTTGAAAACCAATTCCGAAATTGACCGAATTAAATTTCAGTTTGGTTCGGTTAGCGGTTTTTTAGTTTTCACTTTATTTCTTAAAATAATCGATTTTCTTTTTTGTTTTCGGTTAATTTTGGTATCGTTTTCTCAAAAAAATAGGATATTTTCGGTCAAACTCGGTTATTTCGGTTAAATTTGATTATTTTTGTTTTTTCTGTTACTTTCGGTTCGGTTTTTTGGTTATTTTGGCTATTTCGATTCTTTTAAAAAAATTGAAAATCAAAAACCAAACTGAAAACCGAATTATTTTTCAAATTCCTAACAAACTAAACCGGCATGAGATGGGGGAATTCTTTTAAAAAAATTGAAAATCAAAAACCAAACTGAAAACCGAATTATTTTTCAAATTCCTAACAAACTAAACCGGCATGAGATGGGGGAGTAGATCGATGCCAAGACCAATGGTTGGGCATAACATGCAGAGGATGCAACCTCAAGGCATGATGGCTTATAATTTTCCAGCTCGGGCTGGGATGAACCCAAGTGCAGTGCCTTCTAAACCAACATATTAGCCCTAGACAAAACAAAAAATATGGACCTTTTATAAATATTTTTTTATATTTTTTTTCATTACATTTCTTTTAACTTAGAACTAAAAAAAGCTCTATGACCTGAAACAAATAAAATAAAAATATAGACCTTTTTATAAATTAGGTTACTTAATTATGGACTCTTTTGCTAATTAACAGAGTAAAAAGACCTTAAAAAGAACACAAAAATTTTGTGGACCTATGGCAAATGTCTATGTTGTCGTAGCCAAGAGCCCAAGTGTTCCTCTGCCGCAGAAACGCGGGATGGCTCAACCGCACCAGCAGAAAGAGGAAAGATCCTGGAATGGGTATGCCTGGTTAAGCACCTCCTAACAAGACCAGACGTCTGTAAGGTAAAGTCGATATCATCAGTTTCATTTTTTCGTAGCATTGGAATTTGTAATGAGCTTTGGCAGCGTTGTGATTTGCTTTAAAGTAGACTAGATTGTAATTCAGCATATGGTTTCTTGCTATTCATATGGATGGATTCTCTAATATTGTAAAAACATTCTCTCAAGTTTTTGTCTTAGTGAGAGCCAACCTAAGTTAATGGTTTTACGTTTTAAAGGTCTTTGTTACTTCGAAAGTTCTAAGTGGCTAACATTGAAATGTGAAGTAAACAATATCGGAATTGACCAAATGTATATCTAACTATGGACTATTTCAACAAACAGGTTTTAGAACTATATAGCTAGGTTTCTTTTTGCAATTTTTTGTATATCTTTTTTATCACACGGAAAATGTGTATATCATAAAAATAGCTAAACAATTGGTGATTTTGAATCTTTGATGTAATTTCTGTTTATGTAATCTTTATTTATTTAGTAGTAGTGTTTTTCAGTGATATACTGATATTCAAGACTAGCACATTGTGTAGTGTAATACTACTTTACTTTGTGGTTGCACGAGATTCACGCTCTTGGTAATATAAGACCATGATTATCCAGGTTTCTTAAGGGGGTTTTTAAAGTAAATGAGTCATTTAATTAAATGAAAACTAAATTAATTTCAGATAACCGATCCTTAAGAAAGGATTTTGGTGACCGATCCTAAGTATGGTTTTATACCACGTGTCAGCCAAGCAAAATATGTCTTTTATTTATTTTTATTTTTTTTTCCTTTCCTCTCTTCTTCTCCGCCGGAGACGAGACGCAGCTCTTCCACTTCCAAGCGTCTATGTTCTTCTTCCTCATCCTCTGAACCGTCTTCTTCGTCTCGAAGCCCCACCAAGCAATCTAAGGTCAAGATCGATGCCGCTATTGAATCTGTACGTTAAATCCGATTGAGAATCAAGGACCGGTTTCAGATTCAGGATCAGAATCTGGAGAGCTGGAGCTTGGATCCTCTGATCCGTAAAAGCCTGTTGCAACCACTATGTATAAATTGCTATATCCTCTATGTTAAGTGACCAAAGTTCAATCACTTGATGCAGAGAGAATGTGATCAGAGTCCAAACGAGGTTAGCTTTTTCATTGACAAGAGTAAGGTTCAAGAAGTGAAAAAGGACAAGCCCTTGCTTATCTCCTGAAGAAGCTCAACACTGAAGGGAAGCTTCCTCTTAATGAAAAGTAGGTTTGTATTGTATCAGTTTATTGATATGCTTTGATTTGCTTCCGCTGGTGAACTTTGTCTCTATCATGGATCATCTAACTACATGGAGAAAGAGTTCCCTTTACAGGAATACTAAGTGATAAAGCTCAAAAAAATCCAGGTTTAGTCTCTAAAATCTTTGTTCTGACCATATCAGTAATTTTGAGAATCATTAATCCTCATTGCCATGTGCTTGATTTTTTGTAGACCTTTTCAATTGGAATAGACTTAAGCTTCGTTACTGTGATGGTGCTTCTTTCAGGGGAGATGGTCAGAATGAGGTTAGAATCATTACACTATTGAGTTATTCATGTGTTATTTCGTTATTTCTCTGTAACTCCAAGTCTTTGTAAAAGCTATTCATGTGATTAACTGGTTTTGTTTCTGTTAATACACAGAACTGATGTGTCTGGTGGACGAACAATCAGGAACTTATACAATGGTATAGTAGAGTTTCAGAGTGTGAAAACAACCTGCCTCGTCTGTGCACAAACCATCTTGATCCAACTTCGGTAGTACATTCTCTCTTTCTGATGATTGTTGCAAAATGAATCCAAGTCTTGTAGTAGTTTATGAAACTCCCTTTTTGTTCTTTGCAGTGTTTCTTCCCAGAGAATCTGATCAGTCAGATGAAAACTCAACTTTTCATTGTCAACGCTGCATATGATACATGGCAGGTAAGCAGCATTACAATTGCTTAGGTATTGGTCCTTTGATGGTTATGCTCACATTACAAGTTTTGTTATAATCAGATATAAAGCAGCATAGCTCCAACATCAGCACATCCTAGTGGGTTTTGGCATGACTTTATGGTCTTAGGTTTAAGTTTTTTTTTCTGGTTTTAGTTTTGTAAACCAATTTTAATTTATAAATAAAATTAATTTTAAATTTTAATAAAACAATCTTTAATTTTTTTTTAAGAACCTTTAATTAAGAAACTTCCAATGGAGTATAAAAACTAAGTGTTTCTTAACTAAAGTTCTTAACTAACTTTTATTATTAAACAAATCATTAAGAAACCCAAATGGGGTTATAGGGTTAATGATGCTCTAACTTCCAGAAAACTGTGCTCCCACACAATATTCAATACATGCAATAAACAAAAATTCATACTACTTGTTTTTCTTTATTGTACTTCTTTTATTATATAGTTTTTGGGATATTTTATTTCACCCTTCCATACACGCAATCATTAAAGGAATCTAATAAACTTTATGATTATTGGAGACGAAAATGTTATAATATTTAGGAAAATAACCAATCATTTAGAAAAATGCTGTAAAGTGAAAAACAAAAAGAAATATGGTCATGTGACAATAATTACATTCAAATGCAACTCTTACTTATATAAACCCATACCATTGTAATCTGTGTTTTGGGGCAGAGGAATGCTTTAGAATAGACTAGATTGTAATGCACCATGTGGTTTCTTTGCTATTCATATGTATGGATTATGTAGTTTTGTAAAAACATCGTCTCAAATTTTTGTCTTAATGATAACAAGTTTAAGTTAAATGGTTTTACCTTTTTTTTTTAAGGTATTTGTTGCTTCAGAAGTTCTAATTGGTTACCAGTGGAATGTGCAGTAAACAAAATCTGGATTGATCAAATGTTATTCTAGTTATTTTTATAACATTTTAATATTATATATATTAGTATGTATATATAAAGAAAAATCAAAACCCTGGTTGAAACTGGTCCGACCAGCTATCCAGTGATAATGCGGAGTCAATGTCCGGTCCGGTTTTCAAAACATTGTTATTTTTATAAATAACTTATAACTGTTAATATTTAAAACAAATAAATCTTTTTGGCTAGATGTGAAATATTATATGGTGATATGTTCAGTACAAAAATGTTTGCCTTCAAGATATCACATTTACTTTGTATCCTTAATCCATCAAATTGCCTTGTTTTGTATTTACACAATGTTTTCAAACTTATTCAAATTCACACGCCATAATGTATACATATTTTAATTTTATTAAAAATATGTATAATTATATAATTATTAACAATATGCATTGTGTAGATGACTACTTACTTTGTGGTTGGACGAGATTCACGTTCTTGATATAATAGAGCTTCTAGAGAAGGTATTACTACCACAGAATACCCCCACTATATATGTTACTCAAGAGCGGGTCCATAATTTTTTATATACGAGGCATAATTATTTTCCTAGAACTATTGTTTACATGATAAATATTTCAGTGAGGTGGGGCACATGACATACCTCCTCTTGTCATAGAACCTACCAAGTAATTCAACATATCCAATAAATAAAAATTCAGTAGTATGCATTGCATGCAGTAGATCCATTCCTATTATTTTGTTTATTTTGCCGACATTTTCCAGTACCTATTATTCATATAACTTCGGCGAATCTAACTTTTTCTTACTGTGTGCATTTTGTACGGATACAAATTTATCAAGTTGGATACAAATTTATCAAGTTGGATACATATTGCTTGTAAATTATATAAACATGAGAGTATAGTCGTCAGGTAACCAAAATCAAAGGTAATCTAAAAGCATATTTACCAAATATGAGAGATTTTCAAAAATTATAAATAAATTTAGTGCTAAAATATTATATGAATATTTTAAATGTGTAATATTGAGTGGGATTTTCCTGTTTTTAGGTATCCACATAAAAATATTTATTATACGACTTTAAGAATCCATCAATCATAGCTATTTTCACCAATCACATTCAATTATTAAAGGAATATTTTAATAAAAGTTTCTATAATTGGAAGCATAAAGGTTTTAATATTGCGATAACCAATCATATAGAAAAGTGTGGTAAAGTGAAGCAATGTGACTGAAGAATAACTCATACGCCTACTACATTCAAATGTAACTCTAATCTATATGTAAATCTAGGTCTCAATGATTTAGAGAAGACTTTCTTATTGATAATGAACGTGCTTTACAATGTATATATACAAACTCGACAACAAGAGAATAGGAAATATACTAAACCGACTTGGAATTTATCCTAAATAGATATGGTATATCGTATATTTGCATATATTCCTAATACTCCCCCTCAAGTTGGAGTGTGAAGTCTCTTGACACCCAACTTGGACAGTAACACTTCAAACTGTGGTTTACCAAGAGCTTTCGTCAAGATGTCAGCGAGCTGATCCTTAGTACGAACATGTTTAGTGGCGATCAAACCAGCAAGGACCGCATCTCGAACACTATGACAGTCTCGTTCTATGTGTTTTGTTCTTTCGTGAAACACTGGATTGGCTGCAATGTATATTGCCGCTTGATTGTCACAAAAGAACGAGACAGGTTTGGGAACTGGAATACCGAGATCCTTAACTAAAGGAACAATCCACTTCATTTCACGAGTAGCTTTAGCCATAGCCCTGTATTCGGCTTCAGCTGACGAGTGAGCAACGGTATCTTGTTTCTTGGTCTTCCACGTAACTGGAGAATCACCGAGAAGGACTACAAATGAGCTCAAAGATCGACGACTAACAGGGCAAGAACTCCAGTCCGCGTCACAGTATATGGAGAGGTCAAGATTTTCATCGGAGCTCATGAGTATTCCTTGATCGAGAGAACCTTTGATATATCGAACAACGCGCAATGCAGCCTCCAAATGTCCTTCACGAGGTGACTTCATAAACTGAGACAGAAGATGAATAGAGTAACAAAGTTCAGGGCGAGTCATGGAAAGATAGACAAGACGGCCCACAAGGCGACGATAGATCTTTGGATCAGAAAGTAGAGGTGACTGATCGGAGGCGATCTTGTGGTTCTGCTCGACTGGTGTGCATGCTGGACGAGCATCCTGGAGATCCATATCATCAATGATATCCATGATATATTTGCGCTGAGACAAGAAGATCCCTTCTTCAGTGCGTGCTACTTCTATACCAAGAAAGTATTTGAGCTTACCAAGATCCTTCATGTGAAACTGTTGTCCCAAATACTCTTTAAACTTGGTGAGTTTGTCGAGACTATTACTGGCGATCACTAAATCGTCGACATAGACCAAAACTCGAATCTCAACTGATCCTTTAGTGTATAAGAACAATGAATAGTCGGAGTAAGACTGAACAAAACCGAATTGCAGGAGAGCTTTAGATAACTTGGAGAACCAACACCGTGGAGCCTGTCGAAGGCCATAAATAGATTTCCTGAGGCGACATACTTTTGTTGGATCAGAGTGAGTAAAGCCTGGAGGTAAACGCATATACACTTCTTCCTCAAGATCACCATGAAGAAATGCGTTATGAACGTCCATTTGGTGAACTTCCCACTTCTTAGCTGCGGCAATACGGAGAAGCATACGAACCGTGCCCATTTTAATAACTGGGGCAAATGTTTCCTCAAAATCTTTGCCTTGGACTTGTTTATTTCCGTTGGCAACCAGACGAGATTTGTGTCGCCGAATTGTACCATCAGGATTGTACTTGATCTTATAAACCCATTGAGAACTCACGGCAGTCTTGCCAGGCGGAAGCGAAGCAATATCCCACGTGCCTTGCTCCTCATGAGCAGTGACTTCTTCTTTCATAGAGTCGCACCAAACCTTATGTTTAATGGCGTCATGATATCGCTTAGGTTCAACTCCTGAAATTACAGCTGCTAAGAAAGCTTGATGCGCACTTGAGAAGGCATCAACAGAGATATATGTAGCTAAAGGAGATTGTGTCATACCTGGAGCGTTTTCCGTGGACGAGGATGAAGCGCAGAGTGGAACGAGATGGGTATCTTCATGACACATGACGTTGTAGTTGACGTAGTCTTTAAGCTTGACAGAGGGAAGACGCACTCGTTGTCCTCTGCCTAACACAACCGGATCATTCATGGAGATATCTTGTACTGGCTCAGACCTCTGATCAGTACGTGTTTCAGTACTTGTAACGACTTCTGCAGGAGTTGTAGACCTATCAGCTGGTAATGCAGAACGAGACTCCGGAGCCTGTGGGCTCTGTGTCTCAGATGTTATTGGTTCAACTACCACAGTAATATCTGTATTGCCAATTCCATCGCTACTCCCCCTGTCGAGTGAGCTGGGGACAGACTCAAATAACCAATCTGAGTCAGAGTAGTCGAGTGCATTAGTAGGTGGAGCCGGAGACACAATTCCCTGAACCGACGACTGTTCTGAAATAGATGACATAGGAAACGTGTCCTCGTAAAATATGACGTCTCGAGAGATGAAGAACTGTTCCTTGTCGAGATCAAACACCTTCCAACCCTTTTGTCCAAAAGGATAACCCATAAATATACACTTACGACTTCGAGAGCCAAATTTGTCTTTGTCGCGGGCTCTCAAATGTGTGTAACACAGACTTCCAAAGACCCTAAGATGATCATAATTTGGCTTCTCACCATACAGGACTTCATATGGTGAAGCACCTCGAAGAACTTGTGTGGGAGTACGGTTTATAAGATGAGTTGCTGTCATGATGGCTTCACCCCAGAACCTCACCGGTAAACTTCCTTGAAATAGTATGGCGCGGGCCACATTAAGTATATGCCGGTGTTTCCTTTCGACACGTCCATTCTGTTGAGGCGTGTCTACACATGACGTCTGATGAATAATCCCACTTTCTCGAAAGAACCTTGCCAAACACATAAACTCTGTTCCATTATCGGACCTCACTGTCTTAACTGTTTTACTGAACTGAGTAGAGGCCATGCTACAAAAATTAGTCAAGATCGTACGAACTTCGGATTTCTCAAGCATGAGATACGTCCACACAGCTCTTGAATGATCGTCCACGATTGTTAAAAAATATACAGCACCAGAAGAAACCAAACATCACAATGAATCAACGCAAAACACTCATTTGATTTATTGATACTATCATAAAACACTTCTCTAGTTTGCTTAGCCCTAAAACATGTGTCGCAAGGACTTAGGGCAGCTAGTTTAGTAGACGAAAACATAGGTAAATTAGATAAAACTGAAGATGACGGATGCCCAAGCCTCTGGTGCCAACGAAGTTGATCAGCGGACTTAACAACAGGAGCTGAGACACGGTGAACTCTAGCAGCCATGACATCTGTGAAGTAATACACCCCATCTCGTTCCTTACCGGCTCCAATCAGGGTCCTCGTGAAACGATCCTGTAAGAGACAAATCGTATCTGTTAGTAATGCGAAACAATTAGTTTGCTTTAACAGTTTTGAGACTGATATCAAGGAACAGTTCAAATTTGGCACAAACAAGACATGATCAAGAGTGATTCGATCAGTTAAAGGAAATGTTCCTGTATGTGTGGCATATGCTTTGTTTCCATCTGCAAAGCCAACTGGACATGGCAAAATACTCGTTGTGTTGACAAGAAACGAGATGTCTCCTGTCATGTGATGGGAAGCTCCCGTGTCTAGTATCAAATCACCCAGTTTACTCTTACCATTCAACTTATCGGTGGGAGAGCAGGCTTTCTCGTTGATCATCTGAGTCAACGTTCGCCACTGTTCTGACGTTAGCTCAGGGAAGCTAGACGAGTTGGATGTAGTCGCGTGTGCCTTTGCTCCACTGCCTCTGGATCGATCAGACCCATAATTTCCACGACCACGACCACCTCTGTAAGCTCCTCTGTTTCCTCCTCCACTTCTGTTTGCTGAACGTTCTTCCCACCAGTCAGGAAAACCGACTAACTGCCAGCAGTTTGCCTTCTCATGCCCACTACGACCGCAGTTTGAGCATTGAGGCACGCGATTTCTGGTTCCAGAGTCAGTACGTGAGGTTGCTTGATCAGAACTTGCTGCGCCCGCTTCTTTCTTAACTGTAAACCCAATAGCATTCTGTTGCATCTCTCTCTCTTTGACTGAGTTGAGACGCTGCTCTTCTCGAATCACCTTAGCATAGATTTCTCCAATATCCAGTGTAGAATCAGAGGATATTATACCTTGACACACTCCTCCAAAACGAGCTTGATCCAATCCCATTACAAACTGGTGGACCTTTTCTTCTTCTCTATCTCTTTCAAACTCTGCCATAGCAGAACACGAACACGAAGGCAGGGGCTTGTACATATCCAGCTCCTCCCAAGTCTTGGACAAACGTCCATAGTACTCGATCACAGACGCACCATCTTGTCGACACACTGCGATCTGTTCTTTCAAGTGATGCACACGAACCTTGTTGCCCACAGAAAACCGTACAAACCCATACTACACCTTCACCTTGTTGCCCACAGAAAACCGTACAAACCCATACTACACCTTCACTCGGATAAATTCCAAGTCGGTTTAGTATATTTCCTAATACTATATATAAAGTATAAACCCATACTACACCTTCACTCCAATTAACATCTAAACAAGCAATATTACCATCGGGAGAAAGGAAAAAACATGGCCGAGTTAGTCCCCTCGAAGTTCCAAGGAACATCTCCGGTAGATATTCCTATCGTCGATCTAAGTAACAACGAAGACCTAGTGGCACGTGCGGTGGTGAAAGCAAGCGAGGAATGGGGGATGTTTCTGGTGGTTAACCACGGGATCCCAACCGAGCTGATGCGGCGGTTGAAAGAACTTGGGACAGAGTTCTTTGAGCTGCCTGAGAAGGAGAAGGAAGCCGTAGCTAGGCCAGCTGATTCTATGGACTTAGAAGGATACACAACGGATTACGAGAAAGATAAAGAAGGTAGAAAAACATGGGCTGATCATCTCTTTCACAGAGTCTGGCCAGCGTCAAGAATCAACTACAGATTCTGGCCTAAGAACTCTCCAGATTACAGGCACGAGTATAAGAATTTTGTGATCACTTTTATCCACTTATTTATTTTATTTAAAAACATTTTCCATTTTTAAAGATATCTTCGAATAGCAATAAATCAGTTTTTTTTTCAAAAAAAAACAATCAGTTTTGTTTAAAAAATAGCACACTCAAGAAAGATTATCAAAATAACATTTACTAAAAGGTATAAATACTTGCTTCGTTTCGATTTAATTGTCGTTGTAAGAAAAAAAATTTGTTTCAAAATAAGTAGCGGTTTAGAGTTTCAATACAAAATTTATTAATAAGATTTTTCATTTTATTTTTCTATTGATTGAAATATGATTAGGTGTATATGTAATTGTGCTTTCGTTTTGGAAATATACAAAATCATATGTTTGCATAAACCTAAAATGACAATTAAAATGAAACGGACGGTAGATATTTATATAAATGAGTTTATAGGGTGAGATTAAGGTTTATGATTTATGAATTATGATGTAAAATATTTTAGTGTTATTTTTTAATTTTTTTTAACACGTGCTATTCTTCATTAATAAATGATAGTTTGGGAAAAAATTTAAAATGTTATTTTTGTACAAAACAAAAAAATAATATTCAGGAAATTTGTTATTTTTTTAACTAACACATTTTCTCGCTTTACCAACTAGTTTTGAGTTAGGTTCTGTCGGAATAAAATCGTGTCCGACTTTTATGTAGAATGTATATTTGTTGAAACAGAGAGGTGAATGAGGAGTATGCAAGGGAGATAAAGAAGCAGTCGGAGAAGATCATGGGGTGGTTATCAGAAGGATTAGGGTTACATCGTGATGCATTGAAGGAAGGTCTCGGCGGAGAAACGGTGGAGTATCTGATGAAGATAATTTTCTATCCGCCGTGTCCAAAACTCGAACTGCTCTACGGAGCTCCTCATCACACAGATCTCAATGGAATCACGTTCTTGATCGCTGATGAGGTAGATGGACTTCAGGCGTACCAGGATAACAAGTGGGTCGACGTCAAGTATGATGACTCCAGCATCGTCGTCATCATTGCCGATCAAATCAAGGTATTAGACGAAGTCTCCAATATTAAGTCATGTTTGTTTAGTTTTGATTGTTGGGGATGTGTACAAGGCAGGCGACTGCCCTTGGTCGGATGAAATTAAGAGTCTAATTTTTAAAGAAAATAAATAAATATACATATATGTACATAAGTTTTATTTTATATGTTTCTATCTAAATTTAATTACATTTTATGCAATGGTTTTTAAAAAAATTATTTGGAGTTTGTAGAGGATGAGCAATGGGAGGTATAAGAGTGGGGAGCATAGAGTGACGATGGATACGGTAAGGACGAGACTCTCGTGGCCGGTGTTCGCGGAACCGAACCTTGATCATGTCGTCGGACCTTTGGCGGAGCTAGTTATTGACGATGCTCCTAAGTTTAAGCCTTATGTCTACAGAGAGTACAAGTATCTTTTTTGAAAAAGAAGTACAAGTATCTTAAGATGAACAAGCTTCCTATCGACTGACGCTAATCTCAATGAACGACTGTTTCAGTTAATTGATGTTGGAAGTTTCTGTTAATTAATTATCAATGTACTATATGCTTTTATAAATAAATGCTGAAGCTCCGGTCTTTTAATCTATCCATGTGAGAAATGATATTTATTTTGCCTATCAAATTTATCTTAATTAATTAACTAAAATTCTAGAATAATATCAATATATTTAACCTACTATCGCGAGAATGTGTTGCATAGAGTGACGGTGTATAAAGAAGAGTAATTCTTGGGTTCACCCCCTAGGGTGAACCTATAGGTTCACCAACCAATAGTATTTGAGTATTTGATATTTGATATCTTTTAAAAAAGGAAACAACATTAAATTTCCAAATAAGATTATCTTTTTAAAATAAAACAATAAAAATACATAAAAATAGTTACAAAAAATAAATAAATAAATATTTTTAAGTCTTCAGCAAAATACTAAACCCTATACCCTAAATCTTAAACCCTAAACCTTAAATTTTGGATAAACTCTAAACGTTTGAAAATCCTAAACCCTAAATCATACATTAAAAACTAAATTTTAATAACACTAAACCCTAAATTCTAATCACTAAACCCTAAACTCTTGGGTAAAACCTAAACCCTTGGGTAAACCCTGAACCCTTGGATAAATCATAATCTCTAGAGTTTAATTTTAAATATTTTTGATTTACAGTTTATGATTTATGATGATTTATCCAAGGGTTCAGGGTTTACCCAAGGGTTTAGGGTTTAGTGATTAGGATTTAGGGTTTAGTGTTATTAAAATTTAGTTTTTAATGTATGATTTAGGGTTTAGGATTTTCAAACGTTTAGAGTTTATCCAAAGTTTAAGGTTTAGGGTTTAGGGTTTAAGATTTAGGATATAGGGTTTAGTATTTTGCTGAAAACTTAAAAATATTTATTTATTTATTTTTTGTAACTATTTTTATGTATTTTTATTGTTTTATTTTAGAAAGATAATCTTATTTGGAAATTTAATGTTGTTTCCTTTTTTAAAAGATATCAAATATCAAATACTCAAACACTATTGGTTGGTGAACCTAAAGGTTCACCATAGGGGGTGAACCCAAGAATTTCTGTATAAAGAAAGCAGAAGAGTTACTATTTTCTACGTAAAATGCAAAAGGAACAAAAACCAAAAGGAAATATGGATTATATGATTCTAAAGTTCATATAAATAATAGAAAATTGATGCTTTTGAAGATTTCCTAAATATTCATGTTAATCAAAAATATGGTTTGTCGGCCAACAACATTAATTACTTTTGTTAATTTGGTCAATGGTGAAAAAGTTTTTTTTTTGTTATTAATTATCCTCATATATATTAATGAGAAAAAGACTAGAATAGCACTAAACCAAGTTTTTGTTCCCAAAGTAGCACTCAATGCTCAAAGTCACAAAAATAGGTTTCATTAAAGAGGTAAATATACACTTATACCCCTTGGGTTAATTAATCCAAACCTTAGGGTTTAGAGTTAAGGGGTGGGGTTTTGGAATTAGGGTTTAAAATTTTATAAAAAATAAATACTAAAATAAAAAATAAAAATTTTAAAAACAGTTTCAAAAATTTTTTTATAAAAATTTCGAATCTGAAAACATGTAATCTGAAACTATAAAAAAATTTTATTTTATTTATTTTTATTTATTTTTGTTTGTTTATTTAATTTTAAACCAATGGTATTATGGATATTTTACCCTTTAATGAATGTCATTTTTGTGACTTTCTCCTTCTAATGCTATTTTTGAGACATAAACTTCAAAAGGTGTTATTATTGACAATTGTCCTATATTAATTTGGACTAATCTTTAAACTTATAAATATTTCAATGAGGTGGGGCACATGTACCTCCTCTTGTCATTGACTTACCTACAAAATGGTTCAACTTAAGTACCGAAAATCCAAAATTCAAAGGTAATCTAAAAGCATATTCACCACAAATATATATGAGAGATTCTCAAAATTTATAAAATACCTATAATGATAAATTTCAGATGTATGATTATTGAGTGGGCTTTTCCTGTTTTAAGATATTTTATTTTATAATTTTAAGAATCCATCATAGATATTTGCACCACTGACAATCAATTATTAAAGGAAGAGATAAAAGTTTTGAATCATTGGAAACATTTTAATATTCTGATAACCAAATAACCAATCATATAGAAAAATGTGGTAGAGTGAAGTAATGTGAGTATGTGACTGACGAATGACTCATACTGTCATACACCTACTACATTCACATGTACTCTTATCTATATAAAGTATAAACCCATACTACACCTTCACCCTCCAACTAACATCTAAATAAACAATATTCCCATCGTGAGAAAGGAAAAAAAAAACATGGCCGAATCAGTCCCTTCAAAGTTCCAAGGAACATCTCCGGTAGATATTCCTATCGTCGATCTAAGTAACCCAAACGAAGACCTAGTGGCACGTGCGGTGGTAAAAGCCAGCGAGACATGGGGGATGTTCCAGGTGGTTAACCACGGGGTTCCCATCGAGCTGATGCGGCGGTTGAAAGAACTTGGGACTGAGTTCTTTGAGCTGCCTGAGAAGGAGAAGGAAGCCGTAGCGAGGCCAGCTGATTCAACAGACTTAGAAGGATACACAACGGATTACAAGAAAGATGGAGAAGGTAGAAAAACATGGGCTGATCATCTCTTTCACAGGGTCTGGCCACCGTCAAGAATCAACTACAGATTCTGGCCTAAGAACTCTCCAGATTACAGGTACGAGTATTAAAATGTTGTAATTGTTCCTCTATTCCTCAAAGTAAGATTTTCTAGATTTATTTTTTGTTCCAAAATGTTAGATTTTCTAAAATTTTAAGGTATTTTTAGTAGTTAATGTTGAAAAGTTGTATACTTTTAAGAAACATTAATTGAAAATATTTGAATTGGTTGAATACTATTGGTTGATATTTTTATCTAATTAAGATTAATTGAATAAAAGTTTACACTTTTTTAATCTGTGTGTATTAATCTTAAACACTCGATAAAATGAAAAAAAAAAGTGATTATTTATTTTGTAACAGGGAGGTGAATGAGGAGTATGCAAAGGAGATAAAGAAGCTATCTGAGAAAATCATGGGATGGTTATCGGAAGGACTAGGGTTACATCGTGATGCATTGAAGGAAGGTCTTGGTGGAGAAAAGGTGGAGTATCTAATGAAAATCATCTTCTATCCGCCGTGTCCAAAACTTGAGTTGCTCTACGGAGCTCCTCATCACACTGATCTCAATGGAATCACGTTCTTGATCGCTGATGAGGTAGACGGACTTCAGGCGTACCAGGACAACAAGTGGGTCGACGTCAAGTATGATGACTCAGGGATCGTTGTCATCATCGCCGACCAAATCAAGGTAGAGATACAGTTTTGAACATTTTCAGATAAGTCATGTTTGTTTGGTTTTGATTGTTGGGGATGTGTACAAGGCCTGCTTAGCTATGTGCACGGTCCATGAAATTAATGGTCTAATATCTTTTTAATAAAAGATATATTTAAGGAAGTTTTAATTTATATGTTTCTATCTAAATTTAATAACATTTTATACAATAGTTTTCAAAAATAATGTGAGTTTTGTAGAGGATGAGCAATGGGAGGTATAAGAGTGGAGAGCATAGAGCGACGATGGATATGGTGAGGACGAGACTCTCTTGGCCGGTTTTCGCGGAACCGAACCTTGATCACGTGGTCGGACCTTTGCCGGAGCTAGTTGTTGATGATGCTCCAAAGTTCAAGCCTTATGTCTATAGAGAGTACAAGTTTCTTAAGATGAACAAGCTTCCTCTCGAGTGATACAAATCTCATCATTCAGAAACAGGGGAGACAAGATCATGAACGACTGTTTCAGTTAATTAATGTTGAAGTTTCAGTTAATTAATATTCAGTTTACTCTCTGCTTTGTATAAATAAATGTTGAAGCACCTAGAAGAATAAGCTACGTATATATGATATATAGTTTTTCTCTCTGGTTCAAGAATCGAGACAACGCCGCTACCGCTGCTTCTTGACGCCGGCAAGGCTAGAGGCCGCCGGCGTCGGGAAATCTGCTACATCTTCCTCATGGTTTCTCTCGCTTTAAGTCAAAGCTCTCGTCTTGTTTCTTGCTTCGCACTTACTCAATCAGTTTCTCTAGATCTGGTGCCGTCGAAACTGGAGCAAACCTTCGTGGTCTCTGCTCAGGTTTTCAAGACCACCGGAACTGCATCCTTCACCGGGGTCTCCCGAAAAAGCTGTACAAGGTCCACCTTTCACCTCCTTCCCTACTCTGAGTTCGCCCTTCACATGTGCTTCAGACTATCGCAAGAACGTGTTGCATAGAGAGTGTCGGTGGATAAAGAAAACTAGAAAAGTAGAGGATGTCGTGTCAACTTTCTGTCGGTGCTGATCCTGATGTGATCACCGAACCATAGCCGGAGCTCATTGTATCCTTCTATGTTCAAGCCTATTATCTGCAAGGACTATAAATAACCAGGCTTTTCGAGCTTCTTGTCGATTGAACCAAATGAGATTTCTTTCTACGAATCAAAATTAGAGTCACGTGTGTGTGAGAGTGTGTTTATAAAAGAAAAAGTTAATATCTTCTACGTAAAGTGCAAAAAGAAGTAATGAATCTACGATCCTAAAGTTCACATTCCCTCATTTTCAATTTAATTGTTGGTGTAGAATAAAACTTTTGTTTTAAAATGTTACTAGATCTTGATCCACACAACCGTACGGATTTCTTATTTCTTATACTAAAATATTTTAGTTTATATAACAAAATTTACTAATAACTTAATGTAATTTATTGTTATATATTATGTAATTCTATAATAGCTATGATTATGTGGCTTATATATTATTACTATAATTTTTGTACTTTTGTAACAAAACTTATTTTGAAAATTTTATTATGTAACAATATTACTTTACATACTTTTTATTTAAAATTTAAAAGTTATATGAAAGCAAATTAAATTGGATTAAGAAATTTTTTGAGATACTGTAAATAATTTCTTTTAAAGAAAAACTATAATACATTGTACTTCAAAATAAGTTGGTAGTAAATATCATATTTGAGAAATGCATTAAGTTGGATAAAAAAATCTTCTTTTAATTTGAAATAAAAATGAATCTTTCTAACAAAATCTTCGTAAATTTTATTTTTGAAAATTAATCAGTTGAAATTGTTATTATCATTGAATATATAATTATAATACTCTGTATAATTTTAAATTTTCATACATAAATCAAAACTAAAAATAAAATTTTAATTTCTAATTATAGTTTATGATAATTTAAAATAATTACTTTTGTATATAAAATTTAAATTGCTTCTGAAAATGTTTTTAAAAGATTTTGCTTAGAGCTTTCTTAAAAAAAATCATTTGTATTCAAAAAACGATAAATACTATAATATTATAATTACTTCATGTAGAATTTGATAAAATTTTAAAGAATGGTCCAAATTGAAAAATCATGCCTGAAAAATTCATCACTACAGTATATATATATATATATATATATATTAAAAGAAATTTATTATAAAACCAGTATATGGTTGAATCCATAGAAATGTATTTTAAAATAGTATACTTAATAATAATAAATATTAATTATGATTATTACTAATTAGATCATATGCAGGTATTAACTCTAGAATAATTAAATGTTATTATTATTAATTATATTATAAATGTTATATGCAACTATAATTATATATTGATGGAATAAATAAAATTTCAAAATTATCCATATCTAATAATATTTTGATGGAATAAAAACATAATTAAATATCTTGTTAGGATATTGTTATGAAAATACAAAAAAAATAAAATAATGTAAACAATTTTTTAGGAGTGGTCCATTTAAAATATCACACATGAAAAAAGTCATGACTTCTATTTTAATAGTATAGATTTATAATTTTAGTTTAAAATTTATTAACAATATTCGCTAATTTATTTTTTATTAATTAAAATATGTTTTGTCGGCCAACAACATTAATTTCATTCATTAATTATTTGGTGAAAGTTTTTTAATTGTAATTAAATATTTGCATTAGAGCGCAAGTGGTATCGTTGTAATCAAAAATGAAAGCACCACCTACTTGTAAATTTGTAATCAAACTCAAAACATATTTGTAGGCCAACAAAGACAAAAACCAATGGTGAATTTCCGTTTGTTTTGTTTTGGAACCTAAACCTTTGTTTTCTTGTAACTGCCACTAATTTTTTTGATAAATTTTAATCTTTGTCTTTTTCAAAATATAGATAAATTAGATTATGTGATTACGAAAGGATTCTTCTATATACAAATAGCATTAGTTGTTATATAGTCTTATATCATTACTTGATTATTATAAACTTCACATAATAATTTGTGTTTTCTAGAAGGAAGGTTTGGGCCAAATTAAGGCCCATGATTTCCTTTGACCATTAATAGAAAACAGAATTAACAGAAACTTACGAAGATAACTTAAACTAAACAACACAGAAGAGCTACATGTCACTAAAACTACATGTAATAGAAAGATTACACTGTCACTGAATCAACACTCTTTAATTAATCACTTACACATTGTTTGATCAATTTTGATTCTTCTTCACATCAGATCAGATCTTGAGAGAAGAATATCACTAAAACCTTAATCCTCTAGCTTTTCATGATCTTCTGCCTTCTCTTTGTCACTTCCAGCCTCAGCTTTCACCTCTTCTTCCTTCTCCTTCTCACTTCCAGCCTCAGATTCTTCATCTTCTACATCTGACATTTCACTAATTGCATCCGTGATAACACCCTTCACCTCTTTTTTTCTATGCAAGAGATCCACACCGAAGTGGTCGCCTGAATGTTTATTACAAACAGCAAATGTTACCAAAGAGCTCCCCCCAGAGTTTTTAGAGTCTTTGGTCCCTGAGCTAATCTTTTTAGATGAGGTTTTCTTATCTTATGGCTTCTTCTCATCTTCTGCTTCGACTCTCTCCTCTTCAGTTTCAGTTTTCTCATGGTCACTATCTTCTTCTTCTGGTGCTGTAGCATCTTCCTCATGAGTATCCTTACTATCTTCAGAATCAGAATCCCCTTCATCCTTGCCTACTTCTTTGTCAGATGGATGGTCTCCCTTTTTAGCTTGTCTTTTCCTCTGTGCAGTAAAGAAAATGTTCAACAGCCGATAGATTAAGAACACAAATACTATAATTTAGAGATAAGACACTACAAACCTTGGCTGGAGTATCTGAAGATTCTCCAGATTTCCTCTTTTTCTGTGTGCTCTTGCGCTCTTTGGCTTCCTAAAATTTATAATTTCAGAAGAAAAAAAAAGAAGTTAATATACTCCCATACTGACGACAAATAATGTACTGAATCAAAGTCAAACAATACCTTTTCTTGATCAGCAAGTATAACATCTCTTGTTGCTTTGGGAGATTCCAAAAACTCAAGCACTTTGAAAGCTACTTCTTCGTGAGAGTATCAGGACAAGAGGGATTCTTAGAAAAAGGTATAATAAGTAGATGAATGAC
This sequence comes from Brassica napus, assembly GCF_020379485.1. Lineage (NCBI taxonomy): Eukaryota > Viridiplantae > Streptophyta > Magnoliopsida > Brassicales > Brassicaceae > Brassica > Brassica napus. Next base: position 28,709,091 of record NC_063435.1, on the reverse strand, counting down.
ATATTCTTATGACTTACTTACTTTTTTAATGTGGCTTCTGTTAATAGGTATGTCAAGTACATCACAGAAGAAGATTAGTTTTTCTTTTATGCATTTGTCAAGTTTCTCCTTTACTTTTGCTCTTTGCTTCTCTTCCTAGAAGACATTTGTACGTGTCAACATGATGCATAGCAAAATATGAATCCCTGTAATAAAATAGAAACTGAAATGGTGTTACCTCTTCCTCTGACCAGACAAAGCCAGAAAATTGACTAATATTTTTCTTAATCATCTGTGCCTGCAACAAAACTCTTTAATTAGACATCCATAGTGGACAAATGCGTGCAAGGGAAATATACATATCAAATGTGAAAAAAATGTGATCAAACATTTTAAAAAGCACCTTTGCTTTCTTCCCATACAGGATGGTGTGTAGTAAGATCAGGTTGCCGTCAGCTTTTCTCTTGGATAGTTGATGAGCCACTGAAACATTATCAGACATGCTTCCAATGGTAAATAAATGTAAACAAGAACACTGTCAAAATAACTAACTTTTGGAGCTGCTCAATTAACATCCACAGTACAGTTAGCTACTAAAGAGAAAACCAAACTGATATCTACAAAGGTAAAATCAAATCAAAGACAGTAGTTAATGGGCTAATTGGGTTAGCTACAAAATAAAATATCCCATCAGTATCCAATTATTGGAAGTAATAATATAATATCCAGGGGAAACCAAAAACTAAAGCTTCTCTAAGGCATTCATAATTTTTTTCAGAACTGTCATGTGTTTAATACAATGGCTCTATCTATAATCTTACCAATGCAAAAATAAACAAAAAAAATCTCATCTTCTAGATTCTAAGGGATGTGTCAAACCATCAAAGACTGTTTCACTGTTCCACAAATCCACAAGAATTCAATCAAAACAAACACAACTATAAGTAAGCACACATACATTAATACATACCATTAGGAATCTCCCTGAGTGGTGTTCCAAGACCCTGTTACAACAAAAAATAATAATAATAATAAGAAACCTACTCAATTCTAAAGACAAAAGTAAAGTTTCTTTTTTTTCTTCAAAAAGTGATAACCTTTTCAATAGAAACGGACTTGTTCGGTATAGCACGCGTAGGAGAAGGCAACGAGAAACGCTCAACCTTCTTCCTCTCCCTCGTTGGCCTCTCACTACTACTCTGAGTCACCGATGAGTTCTTACTCACATTCCCTTCTTCTTCATCTTTATCTTCCAATTTTCCTCCCTTCGATCCATCCTCGTCTTCTTCTCTCTCCTTGGGACCATCACCAGCACCAATTTCATCCTTCGCCGGAGATTTGACTTCCGGCGTCGTCGTCTCTTCTAGGGTTTCAGTCGCCATGTGAGTCCTAAAGGGTAAAGATTTGAAATTTTTTAAAAAATTTAAACCAATAATTCAAGGAAAGTAAAACGATTAAGACAACAAAACAAAACCAAAGTTTCGTGATTTTCTGGAGACAAGGATTTGGAACACAAAGGGTGGGCTCTTTTGTCTCTCTCTCTCTCTCGTCAACGGAAATTTTAAGCTCGCGGCAAAACTATTCTTGTATATATACATACACAAACTCGGCCCAATAATCTACTAAGCCCACTTTTACTTTAAAATGGGCCTATTTAACTATTACGCCTACTTTCACCTCCCGATGGGCCTGTAACTTAATTGCTTGGCTCTAGTTGTTTCAAAAGTGGGCAGTAATGAAAGATACCATGCATTTTGTACAAGGAATGATTTAACATTGTATGACAGTTTTTTCAGTTCTTTTATTCTTATGTGAATTTTTATATATATTGGTACGGGATGAATCCTTGAAATGTTGCTATTAATTATCTATAACTCTTGAAAAGGTTGAAAAAGCATTGTACTATGTGATTTATTTTTCGTGAAATGGAATGGTGCGTATCTTACCTTTGTGAATATGTAAGAGCATGATTATTGAGAAGTTTTTAAGGTAGAATTTTTAGTGGAATATAAGAATCTGTCTCTTAACTTTTAATTAAAAAAGCTAAAAACCGGTTCTTAAATATTAAAAACCAGTTTTTAGCTTTTTTTAGTTAAAAGTTAAGAGACAAATTCTTATATTCCATTAAGCATCCGTTTCGGTGAAAGCTGAATCACAATCTATGTTATAAATATGATATAAAGTTATCTTTTAATTAAATTAAAAAACAAAAAAATTTAGAAATAGAAAGACATCTGTAGAAAAATCTTTCAAATCGTTATATGTGGTATCTCGTAGTAAAGACGTCTCTGTCCAATTCTTGCCTCTCTGATACAATTTTCACTTAGTTTATTATTTTTCTGACAAGAGACTTCTTTAGATACCATTCACTGAGGATGATGCCCTAAAAACTTCACCCTAAGAACTTCTCCAATAATCATGCACCTAACCATGGGGTTGTGGCCGGTCGTATTGTGGGTTCAAAATCTGTCCCCCCCCTGTATATATTATACATCTGCGTTGGCCAGGTGGTGTAGATATCTAATTCATACGTAGAGCAACTGTTGCTTGCATGTCCCCAGTGAACCTGCCTTCTAGAGATTAATCTGGGTCTCGCCCAAGACACCTTAGGTCTATACAAAAAAAAAAAAGAATTTTTAAAAACCTTTTTCTAAATGCAATATGGACCATTGAAGTAAACTTAAAGAAGCAATTTGAAATGACTCAAAAAGAAATAACGAAATTAGCCATCCAACTATAATGCTACAATAGTAGGTCATCTTCAACCATCCATCTCACACCTTCTTTGCTTTTAACCCTCCACTAATTAGTGATGAGATTCAAACACCTTTTTCCAAATTTTCTTTTCTTGTTCTTATAAGAAAAGTTAAGTTTCTTTAGTTTAAAAGTATTTATAATTTATTAAAACAAGAATCATGTCTAAATCTCAACAAAGTTCCTGATAGAAATCAAATCATTTTATCATTTTAGGTAGATAAACATAAAAATAATAATTTGCTTTGTTTTCTTCTGTCACAGACCTACACTGGTTTCTTTTTTAATGTGTTTCACATATATAACTCGTTAACTGAGTGGACTTCAAAACCGTTGTAACAACATCATCTTCTGGTTTTTCCCCTTTGTTATGGGTCTACATCCTTCTTTGTGTGTGTTAGGCTGTTAGCCTTTCAATTATTTTATCTTTATATTACATGTTTTCACGATGCTGCTATTTTAGAATTAAAGTATGTACCAATCAACATTTATTTTATACTCCATGATGTAAAATCCAAACGCAAACGCAGAGAGAGTATATATGCATTACGTCAACAAACCATATAGATATTTAATTGGGTTCCGGAAGTGTTTATTACTATTAAAGAATATTGAAACGTTAGTTATAACCAACCACAACAATCAAAACGTTATTAAATGTATAAGAGACTGCCTGGATTGGTTTGAAGTAATCAAAATCTGAATCTGTTTTCCTCGCATCCAATCTAGAATATCCTGTAAGTGGACCTCCAACAAAAAGATATTGTACTACATTTGCTGTACGTCTTTACATGTTCTTGATTTTTAGTTAGCTATCTCGAATACCCTCTCGAATATGGGAGACGTTTAAATGTCAAAGGTCTAACAGGTTGGCTTATCACCTAATCTTAGATTTTTCTATATTGTAACGGGAATTCATATATATATATATATATATGTTATAGACACTTTGGATAAGGCTCTTTTGAAATTCGTGACTTGAATCACGCGTTATAAAATAATTCAAAAATAGAGTTTAGAATAGCAACGTCAAATGATGATAAACTAGCTCTACATAATGTATAAGTTGACAGCAAATGGATAATTCTTTTTTTTTTGGCAGTACGCCAAAATCAAAACTCCATAAATAATTGAAACAAACAACAGCACTAACAACTGGGTCAAAAAATAGCATTAATAAAGATGGGTTTAATAACCTGAGTTCTATGAAATTCAGGTGAATTAACAGATGTTGATGGTGCCAACACTTTTAGAGTAGGGTTAAATGGTCGACTCAGTTACGGTTCGGTCGCAATCAGACCAAACCTAATATAATGAAATCCGGCCAAGTGTCTCGTATGATAACAACGTTGTTCTCTTTCTAGTTACGTTGTGATTTTTGTCTGTTAATATATTTGAATTGGGAATCAAAACTGATTCTTAAAAACCAACGTCTGTAATGGTGTCTCAGAGGTAGAGGCGTAGAGCATTGTTATTTTTAACTGAGGAAACAAACTTGCGGTTGTATAGAGTTGTTAATTTCACTAGTAAATTCTCAGGCTAACTAATGAAAGTATTATTTTTATAATGCACAGGCATGCTAATGCAAAATATAGTTGTTACCGATGTATGCATGCCTGCATAGCCATGCTCGATTATATATGGTTGTCGATATGTCGCTTAGGTTACGTATTGCATAAAGTAGTTAATTGTACGTGAATTTATTATTATTTTGTCAACCTACGTGAATTAACTAATTCTCTACGTTCATGCGTATACGTTTATATACATGCAAACAACACGTAACTAGAAACAATACGTTTTTAGCAAAAAGAAAAAACTAAAAACAATACGTATACATATATATACGTATATATATATTTGTCTGAAACGATATCAATTTTACCAAAAAAAACGTATATCTACGTGTCAACATGCATGATTTCGATTATCGACGTAGTTGATACCGATATGGTCCCAAAGGTTAACAGAAAGAAGAAAAGACCAGCAAAACTAATAAATGCTATAGTCCATCCACCCTATTTTCGTGAAAGAGAAACATATATTTTTTTTTTGTAAAAAGGTGAAAGAGAAACATATACTTCTAGAATTTGTAATTTATGATAAGTAAACTATTGTTAGGAGTTGATCAAAAAAAAAACTATTGTTAGGATACCAATTTAACAAACTCGTTACATAACTAAGGCAAATTATTTTATACAAAACTATGAAGAAAGAAAAATATCACGTACTAACGATTTTGTGCAATGCTATAAAACAAATAAAATAGAGAGTTTCCAAGTAAGCCTGCACTTGTAATACTTAGTTAACGAAAAAAACGGGTTACTATAATAATTTTTATGTTATTTCTATTACAGTTTAATACTTTGAAAAAAAAAACTAATACTCCTATCAATGGCAATTAAATATTATGTCGTTTTATGAAAAAAAATTCTAATCGCTATTTCTATCACAATTAATGGTAGTTCCTTTTTTTATAATAGTAGTTCTTGTGTTAGCTAAAAAACATTTCGTTTGCTGTAAAAATTTAACACTAACCAATAGTTTTCTTAAAAAAGGGAAAATAGTGAATTGATCTACCGACATTGGTTAGTACTATTTAAAATTGATTCATTATTTTTAGAAAGAAAACAAAAAATAAAGTGAATAAGTTACTTATTTTTGTCTACCAAAGTAAGGAGCAACGTACTATATTTTTTTTTAATCTTGTGTGTTTCGAAGAGGAATCGAGTACATTTAATAAGAAAATAAAAACGGTGCGTCCAATAAAAGAAGCGACAAAAGTTGGAGTACGAAAGCACAGGTTTAGAGGAAGTGGTGGCGGTCACGTGGGCTCATACATAAAACTGTACGTCCTCAGAGAGATGGCACGGACCCATCACGTTAGGTCGACTTGTTAACACCGTCACATCATGGCTCGTTGTAGTATTATACCCTCACGATTCACGCGCTACACGGGTGAGAGAGAGAGAGAGACACAGAGAGAGAGAGAGAGATAGAGAGAGAGAGGTTTCTGGAGTCTACTACTTTGGCTGGAATAGAATGTTCTTTGTTCTTTTGCTTACCATGCGAAGACATCACGAGCTGTGTTCACTGTTTGCTTACTATTGAGTTCCGGACCAGAAAAATGATTTGGTTATTTGTTTGGCTGGAATGAAATTAGCTCTATATGAAAAAATTCTCGTATTATATTTGGTGTAGCACTGTAGCAGTATATATGTTGTCCATATTCAAATAAAACTAAACTTGATTGTCCACATTGTATAAAAATAATACTATTTTTCAGGGAATTAATTTTTCTGTTTATTGCTTTAAAATCTCAAAATGAAAAGCATAGGATTCTTGTTAATTTTATTTTATATGATTGATTGATACTACGAGTCACCGTTTAGTTTCTAGCAACACATGATGGACACAAATGATTTCAGAATAAATAATCATAAACTTTTAGGAAAAATAAAGAGTTAATCATAACACAATTCCTTTATCAAAAAATAATAATCATAACACAATTGACAAACGCCGATGGCATGAATAAACTAAGGAAGCATGCATTAAATGGACGAACCTATTTTGAGGGCTGTTCAATATGGTAAAACCGAACCGTACCGAACCGAACCGAACCGAAATAGACAATATGGTTTAGTTTTGGTATATACCATATAAACCGAATGGATATAATTTTATAAAAACCGTAGGATTTGGATATGGTTTGGTATATAACCGATTAAACCGAATAAACCGAACAAAACCGATTAAAAGTAGAAACATGTAAATATGTATCTATTTTATAACAATACATGAAAATCTATTTGTTATATAAGTTAAATTTGTGTTAATAACTATTACCATAATGTTATAGTAATAAAGAACATTATATAATTTGTAAAACACTTGAACTATAATTAAATAACAATACATCGCAATTCAGACATCTTTTTTTCTAAGTCCTTTTTTTTTAATCTTTTTGCTTTATTTTAGTATTCACTAAATTAATATGAAGATGGTAAATTTGATGGAAAATAATTAATGGAAAATTTTCACAACTTTATTCTTATCTATAAACAAACAAACTTTCCTGTTCAATCGAAAAAGCATGACTTTAATGAACACTAAATATGGAAGAGTGGAAAAAGTTTTTTTTCATGTTTCTGTTTTGTTTCATATTTTTATTTTCAAAATTTCAGGTTCTGATTTTAATTATAGATTTGATGATTTTATTTGATGGTAGAAGCATTTTTACGTTTTTGTTCATTTATTTGAACATGTAATATATTTTTTAAAAATGACTGCGTTGACAATATGACTCTAAAATTTATTTTATATGATCTCAAACTAAATAATTATGTTTTTTGGTATAAAACCGAATAAACCGAAAACCGACGGTATATAAACCGAACCGAACCGAAGTAAATATGGATTTAGAATGGTAATTATATTTTACTAACCGAAATACCGAAAACCGAAAAAAACCGAACCGAAACCGAACCGATATCCGGATTGAACACTCCTACATGCGAGATAAAGTGTTTCACCTAAGTGACCTAACTATTACTAATATTCACCGATAATTTCTTTTTACTCTTTTTTTTTTGTAAAACGGGGTTTATATATACTTTAAACAATGTGGTAATTTGAACCAGAAAAAAAAAACACAATGTGGTAACAAAAGGGGCATATTTGAAATCTAAAATCTACATGTAGTTTTGAAAAAGGATAGGGCGCAATTGCCCTCTCTTGAGCAATGTGTGGGACTATATCGATATGAACTCTAGAAAATATTTCCCACATATTCTTTTAGCGTTTGCAGTTTCTTTGTTACATTATGGAACATGCGTTTGGATTCTCGTCGCTGAATATCTGAGGGGGATATGCATTAGGAGGATATGCATGAGGAGGATATGCATTAGGAGGATATGCATGGGGAGGATATGCTTGAGGAGGATATGCATGGGGTGGATAGGAATGAGGATAGGCATAAGGCGGCATTGCCACACGCGGCGGCTGATAATGATAGTAGAAATATGGATTCTCTATCTTCTTCACCTCCACAACTTTTGCCTCTTCCTCCCCACCACCGCCATTCTCCCCCGCTTCACCTTTGCTGCCGTCACCTTCTTTCTTCTCTTCATCAGTCTTTGCTTTCTCGTCCTTCCCTTCCTCGCCTTTGGACTCTCCACCGCCATTTTCTCCTTTTCTTTCTTCATTCTTCTCTGCTTCCGCGGCGGCAGCAGCTTCCTCAGGTGGCGGCGGAGGTGGTGGGTCAATTTTCATAACTGCAGCATGTTTTCCAGTACGCTTGTAAACGTATTCTACGAGCTTTTGCGGTTCGAACACTCCTTTCACCGTCACTTGAGAAGCTTTCAAATCGGATTCAGCAGATTCCACTCCTAAAAGTTATTTGTTTCAAACAAAAATGAATAATTAAAAAAGCTACTAAAGTAGGGCTATATACATTTTGACCCTACTACATATAATTTATTAAAAAACGATAACATAACATATGCTTTTTAAAAGTTAGAATGACTATAAATAAATAAATAATACATGTGCATGTGTTTTAAAGTCGAAGCAATATCATCTTTTTTTTTTTTTTTGAACAACTAGCAATATCATCTAGATTTGAAATTGTATGGACCAAATTTGATACGACTAAAGAACTAACGAAAGCTCTGGTAATCAGAAAAAGAACTAACGAAAGACGATATAAAGTTGGTGACAAGTGGATGATTATGCAAGATATTGAAACGTTTTATCTACCGAAGATAGTCAGGACAGACGAGAAAAAGGGCTAAAATCCCCCCCAAAACATATATTTTCATTTTAATTGTTACCTATCACTTTTCAGTAAATTTCCTTTAAGTTTGAAGTGTTGCTTTCACAGATAAAGCTATTGTAAAAAAAACAGATAAAAGCTATTAAATATTGGACTTATTGTATAAAAAGTCCAATATCTTAACCAATATTAGATTATTTAAACAATTTAGTAGAAAAAAACTAACCTTTCATTCTCATGATCCGTTTCTTGATCTCCGTCGCACAAGCTTCGCAATGCATGTGAACCTTGAGGACCACCGTAACTACTACGGGAGGCTGATACAAAAAGATCGTCGGAAATTTAAATAAAACGACTATGTAATCCAGATTCCATATATGTAAATTAAATTATAATAATAAAATCAGAAAAAATCTAGTTCTACAACCATCAATAAAAAGATAAAAATATACTAATCTACCAGTACACCCCCACGTGAATTCACTGGAAAGAGAGAATAATCTTATTTTAACTGAATGATATATTAATTAATCGTTACTCTGAATAAATAGTTATAAACATCCCCAAAAAAGCAACCCTTAAAATTACCTTTATTTATTTTTTTAAAAAATTCATTACTAGACAAAAAAAATTACAATAAAGAAAGTTACCTCCACTTTCTTCTCTTCCACTTTGGGCTTCTCCTCCTCTGCTTTCTTCTCCGGCGGCTGAGATGGCGGAGGAATAGGAGAAAGAAGCACCACTTCACGGTGGGTCTTCCTTTGAACTCTGGCTAAGATTTTCAATGGGTCAGCTTTTTCTCCCTTCACCACCACTTTACCCGCTTTACAGTCAGTCATCACATCTTCCACTCCTAAATCAATTAAACCAAAAATCCAAGATTCAAATCATATTTGTATATAGTCATATATATATATATATATATCATTATATTGCCATGTTTACCAAAAAACAGAATGTTATACTTTGATTGTTTCTTTTATTTATTTGTAATGGTAATACTTAAAAGCATAACCCAAACTTTGTGTGGTCCTACATACAAAATATATGACGAATATTAAAAAAAGACGAATATTAATTATACTTATACACCAAATTAACCAAAAACTGTAATTGGCAGAAACAATATATAGTTACAGTAATTTACTTATCTGATGCTTGTTTTTCTAATATGTAATTTGGTGGAAAAAAATCAAACGGCAATTTTTTGTTTAGAGTGTTTGTTTTATATATTTTTAAATGAACCACAAGATTAATCATCTTAAACAAATAAAATTGTGTTGTAAAAGCAGATGGCAAACGTTTGGATTTTGAGAAATTAGTCTATGAATAAAACGAAAATGTATTATTTCTTTTTAGAAGATTATTACATGTAGATGAAAATGCAGAACTGATATAAAGAAGTATGTACTTTTAGATATAGTATATTCTTAATACATACCTTCGAAGCCTTTGAGGCAACGGCGGACTTTTCTAGCACAGCCTTCACAGTGCATGTAAACTTTAAGGACAATCTCTTGCGGCGGTGGAGGTGGCGCTGGAGCCTCCGGTGCCGCCAGAGGAGAATCCTCTTTGGCATCTTTAGTAGCTTCTCCTTCTTGAGTTTTCTTTTCAGAATCTTCTCCCTTTTTCTCATCAGCCTCCACTTTCTTTCCTTCTTCTTTTTTCTCCTCTTCTGGTTTCTTCTCCTCCATTTTCTTCTCCTCTGGTGCTTCTTGCTTCTTCTCTTCCTGGAACCAAATAAATTATTAAAGTCTTAGTTAGAACAAAATTATTATTATTATTATGAGATTTGAAAAGATGATATAAGAGTTTGGGATTTTCTTGAACCTCTCCCATTTTTGTTTTTGGTTAAGTTTTGAGTGTTTCAATGTTCACAAAAAATTGTAATGCCCAAAGTGAAGCTTATAAATCTCTCTCACGCTCTCTCTCTCTCTCTAAAGAACCACTTGGGTGTTGGTAAGAAGGTGGAACTGTGGACCTCAAGATCTGAAAAGAAATGTAAATTATTTTGTTTTATTCCCTTTTAAACATGACTTATACGTGAATCTGTTTGAAGTTAATTGGTTATTATTTTAGTTCGTAATTTTATATTTCATTCAATAGTTTATCAGTCGAAATACACCTAATAGTCACGCAATATGTGTTTATCTATATGTAGCTGAAACTGTCGATGAAAAAAGTAAAGAAGTTTTTTTTTTTGAAACTGGCTTCAAAAAGAAAAGAAGTTAAAACTGTCAAAACGCAGTTCTAGTTCTTGAGATTGACAGTTAATGGACTCGCTCATGTATTTTTAAAAGTTATATCTTCAAATTTTAAATACAGAATTTTAATTAATGGTTTAAATATTTTATATAGCAATGGTTTTCATTTTTGAAATCTTTCCAAATCGAGCGTTGCCCTTGTGGAAACCAAATTAATTTCAAAATTATTTATTTTTACAAGCATTACAGATTTTATCTTGGTTGATATATAATTACATCAACAATATGTTTTTAAATATAAATTTCCTTGCTATTTTCAATAGAATTAAAATTATAATTACTTCTAAACAATGGATCAAAATACTCTCAGTCATAAATATTTTTAATCAAATTATTCTCAGTCGTAAATATTTTTAATCAAAATCTTCTAAGTCATAAATATTTTAACTTTCATATGAAAATTATATCTTCGTAAGTTGTTTGTTTTGTTACGGATTAGAAATAAGTAAATAACCCATGTATATATACAAGATAAACTTCTATACTGATATCTACCTAGTGAAAAGAAAAATAATTAATTCTTACAATCTCTAGAGAACTTCTTTACTCTCGAATTTTATACTGAATATATACATGAATATATGTTTAGAAAATATATACATAAATATATACACACACAATTGAGTAACGGAATAAAATGCATGTAACATGAGATGTTCATGGTGAAGTGAACAAACACGGCATTCGTGATAACAACTAATACCTGTGGGCGTTCTTGCTAAACATAAAGTTCCAGTGAACTTTTATTTTAAAAATCAATCTACAGAAGGGAGCACAATGGTGACATAGTGGCACATGTTAACCTTTAATCAATACAGCACACGCACATATATGTGATATTTATTATTAAAACCATAATTAATCACCAACTTTTTGAAAAACTGAATATTCTTGTCATATTGACTAACTGAAATCATTATGAAAGTACTCTACTCGGCGTTCATAAATAAACTTAGTAGAAATTTGAAGTAGCCAACGTGAGCTAGTGTTCCTTTTGTGTGGAAAAAACAATATTTTGTTACTGTTGAATATGGTTAATCACTTATATAGATAAGATATGGTATTATGAAACTAATAATTCTACTTATTAGTGGTCTCTGTCTCATTGGTGGTCTCTGTCTTCCAGAGTCGAGCTCTTGACTGTGGCAGCGCGTAAGTCTCTCTCTTTCCTGCAATAAAGGCGTCATCTTTTTGGAGTTGTAGCTTCTGTGAAAGCGGTATGGTCTGTAGAGTGTGGATAGGAGGTAGTTTGGCACTCGGTTCTCTTACTAGTTCGAAGGTTGCTCTTTTCCGGAGGAGGTGTGCCCGATATGTCTCACTGATCCTCTTGTTCGGTGGGTTAAATGGGTGTATACGGTCTTGGGTTTGGAGGGTTGGAGGCAGCAATCTCCAGTTCACCGTCCCGCACGACGGCACCGCCTATCTGTGGACTCCTCCTCGTGCTGCCGGTGGGGCGATGTTGAATGGGTTTGCAGCATCGTGATGTATTTCTTTGTGGTTGTGTTGATGATTGAGTCTCTTGGAAGCTGTAGGTCTTTACCCGTTGTTTCAAGGTTTGAGCCGCCTTTCTCTCTGGGAGCTCGCGGCAACTGAGAGCTTAGTCCCCTCACACTTCTCCTTTGGGTCATCGTCTCTACGTTACCTCCGGTTCATCTCTTAGGCTATTCTTCTTTGTAATAGAAAGTGCATTTTCATTATAGATGCTTTGTTTAGTTTTAATTTCTGCAATTCCGTTTCTAGTCTTCTTCGTATTTCTGTAAAAAAAGAAAATTTGGTATAATAATCTTAACATTTTACCAAAAAAAAAAAAAAAAAAATAATTCTACTTATCGTTCTTGGAGTAAATAGTTAAAATCCAGACTATAGTCTACGAATATAGTTTCCATAAGACAATTTATCTCTGTATTCTAAATTAATCTTGAACTATGCTTTCAAACTGATTTCTTACCTCAACTTATAAGTTCAATTGTCTTTCCTCTCCCAGATAGTGATTGAATAGAATTGATTTCTTACCTCGACTAAAAAGTTTATATGATGTTTTCCTTTTTTTGAAACAAGAAGATAGTGGTCTTTCTCAAAATAAAAAGAAAACATCAAGAAGAAGATAATGGTTGTGTTGTTTGTTGAAACCGAAAAGAAATTAAATCCTTGACAACATAGTCTTTTTATTATTTTATTCTGTGGCAAAATCTTGGTAACTTAGTCTAATTAAGTAATTTGTTGAATTTAGGGTAAGTATAAATGAACCACTTAGGGTGAACTTCCGTTACATCAAAGTAAGCGATGGCTGTTTATTGGTTATCTTTGTCAAAGTTAAAATCAAATGTGTTTTCTTTTTGGTCCATTTATACTGAATGCAGCGTTTTAGAAATTTTGTTTTCCGAGACTAAAAGCATGGGTTATTTAGCGAAATATAAGAAACTTTAAGAACCTTTTGTTAATCATGCTGTAAGTACAATGTCTTAGAAAGAAATACTTATACAGTGTATAGATATCAGCTGCATCCTCTACTTATATAACATTCAGATGAATCACCTGGATAAAAATGGTAGGGTAACAGACGAACAGGCAGATAATAAAAATACGTCGCTGGTTCCACCAGCATATATATATGTTTACCATCATCTACATGTTTCTCAAAATTCGATTTTCTCACTACAGTAGTATTATATAACCAAATATTTTTTGTTGACAAGCTCCAGTTACGAGTTTTAGATGAGTTTGTAAAATTTGTACATATAAATTTAGTTTGTTTTCGTGGAAACTGATTAGTATTAAGTATTAACATTATCACCTCAATTTTCCCATGCATTGAATCCTGACGTGGCGCCAGGTAAGACTTCACACGTTGGTGCAGGAACTTTGGTACGCACTGTGGGACAAAGTTTCGCATTACCGAGGCTTACACATGTGGACTTTGCGGACTTGGATTCTTCTCTTTTTTTTTTTTGACTTAAAAAGAGTATATATCATTCTTAGTTTCTTACGTTTATTTTCCCTTGTTTATTTTGATACTTCAATGATAGTATCGAGCGCGTAAAATAAAATACGTTACAAAACATAGCAAACATAATTTTACAGAACAAAACATGCTAAAATAATGCTAGAAACAAATAAATTGTTTCAGGTGCTAACTTTGTTGGTGTAAAAGGGTGAGAAATCAAGTGATGAAATTAATAACTTACAATATAGAAAAAACTTATAATATAGCTGATCTAGTATAATTACGATTGCCTGTTTGATTCGTTATGTTTTTGGGCACTTAATAAGTACTAGAAACTGAAGCTCATCAGCACTGTTATACCAAAAGAGGCTCTGAATTTCCTTATAACATTTCCTATGTACAACTAATTTATTTTGAAATAATCTTAACTATACACATGCCAGTATAAAAGGTCAATGATTTTCATTTTAGTTTTAAATCAGTTGACGAAAAAAATACCCCAATTGTTATGAGTATAACCGGTATGCTCATATTTTTAATAATCCAGTTTGGTGAAATATGAGATTTTGTCGCTCTTTTATGGCAGTGATATAAATGATGGATATGGTATAATTAAATGCTTTCAGCAGAGAAAACGAATCCAAGAGCTGACGCAGAGTCAGCAATAGTAATGACGTAACGGCCGTTTTTGTTGGCTCTTGTTTTCTTTATTAATCCACATCATTCTTGAGTTGTGCCCACCTCAAACTCAACGGTGGAAGTTGTTGGCCTTGAAAAACTTTCAGTAGTGTTTTTTTTTCGATTAATTCTTTCAGAAGTTTAGTCAAAAGAGCGTGACAATAATTACCTAACTAAATACATGATTACAAAAGTTAACTGTGGTATATAATAAGAAAAGTTCATTCATCTAACGTTAGATTATTTATTTCCAAAGTGGTAATGAATTAATAATACTATTTTCTTGGCATTCTTTAGTAGAAATGGGTGAAAATGTACAATTACATGGTGATTGTGATGCAATGACACTTACGTTATAGTAGAGAATACCACATAACAAACGTTGAACATAATGTCATTTAGATCATTGGTTTATAGATATAATATTCTCCTCATTCATGTGTTTGATATAATCTTCTTTGATATGACCTCCTACCAATGTTTCATGGCCATGGTAGTTTTTCCACGTATTACGTGGTATTAGTACGATACCATCGATCTAAACAAACATTTTTAACCATATGTTAAAGTGTATATATATGTAGATCTTTGAGTGTGTGCAGCGTAAAACAAACATTTTTAACCATATGTTAAAGTGTATATGTGTAGATCTTTGAGTGTGTGCAGCGTAAAACAAACATTAGTAGAATAAACTTCACACGGAATTTTTATACATCTGCATAAGTTAAGTCACCGGATTTGAAGTTGGATTGGTTAAATACAATGAACCATCCAACATGCACACTCACGAGGCTGGTCGCTTTTCGTAACGCCTTTTAGAGAAAAAAACAATAGACATCCTAACAAAAACCAATAACACTTTAATGAAACAAATGTTGAGATTGGAAACAAGATTCTTCGTTTAAAAACTTAAAGATATATTGAACAGAACCAAAGATACTTTGTGTCTGCATCCAAAACAAGTACAATGTGACATATTAAAGATAAGATTTTCTTATCTCAATGTTTTGTGGGTTTTATTCTTTATTTTGTCTTGTCAGTGATATCCGAATATGTTTCCATTAGCTATTCAGTTTATCAACTCTAAATTGAAAGTTGAAAGTATGTAAATTTGTTTCACTGCACTTTGATAAGTGAAGGGAACTATTCAATTAGTTGTTTAGATTGATTTTTATGTTAAACAATATTTTATCATATAAAATGTCGCAACTAAAATTATATCCACAAAGCATCATAAGGTTTTTAAAAACAAATCATTATACTCTTTTTTTTGTGATCGCATATAGTTTTGAAAATTAAATAAGCTTTTTACAAAAAATTATATCATATCAAATGCATTAGGAACAAATAAAATTAAGATATTGGGCCTGATATCAAAGAAAATAACGCTGGGCCTATTTATAAAAAGCCCAATGTCATTTGTAAAAGAAAAAAAAGCCCAAACACATTCGCCGGAGAAGAACCAAATACATTATCATCTCACGGCGGAAGAAGAAGATGGAGAAATCGAAGAAGACAGATATGGCGTTCATCGCCTCCATGAACGACGATCTTCTCCAGAACATTCTCCAACGATTACCCGCGAAACCGTTTGCTTTCGCCTCCTGCGTTAACCGATCGTGGAACATCGTCTGCAATCGCATCCTCTCTCGCCCCAAAATGGTTTCTGCTTTCTCCAGAAACCCTCATCAATTCGTAAGCTCAGAAACCCTAATTTCATGTAAAGTTTTGATTTTGACATGTGGGCAATTATAAAAGAGGAACCTTTAGTGTAATTGTGTGTGTTTTTATTGCAGGAAGCTGTAGAAGAAGCAATTGATAAGGCTTTGTCTGATCCAATTCGACCAGATTTTGTAATTGCGAATATTACATGTGGGAACATGGAAGATACTTTGAGTCTGGTATATATGCTCGTTAATGCTCTTCCCCCATCTTTGTTTTTTATTGATTTTAATATTAGGTGATGATGTGTAATGTAGATAACTAAAAGAGTGGGAACAAGGGCTCCTGTTATTGTATCCATAGTTGCTGGAGTATTGGGAAAAGAAGTGTGTAACGACAAGGCTGGAGAGGTTTTGATTGTTTTTTTCATTTCCTCAAGAATAATTGAGTTTTGTTTTTGTTTTTCTAAGACTATCTCCAATAGGACTCTATTTTTTCCTCTATAATTTACACTAAAATAGAGTAACTCTATTAAAGTGTAACTTTTGCTCCAATGGTGTTATTCTATAATAGAGTTACTCTATTTTAGTGTAAATTATAAAGGAAAAAATAGAGTCCCCTTGGAGATGCTCTAAGCTTATATATCATGTTTACAGGTCAAACAGAATGATCAGGGCATGCACATTTGTCCAAGTTTTGCTATACTGTTGACCATTGGCTACTTGCCAGGAATCAAAGTTGACGTTATTCCTGTAATTCAATCAAAAGAGGTATTTATCTAACAAACAACCATCTGTGTACTCAACATTATAATTTGCTTTTTTTTTAATTGAATAGATTTGCTTCATTTGCTTATAGAAAAAGAAAACTACTGTGTATCATAATGCTTTTCTTTATAAATAGAGTGGGTATTGTGGATATCTTTGCAGGAGACTGAAGCTATGATTGGAGACAAATTTGTGATGGATATTAGGAACTTCGTGTCAGAGGTTTCAGATCATGCTGCACCAGCCTGTCTCATGCTCTTTGGGGTGAACTATACTTTGGGTTTTACTTGTGATATACGTGTGGATTGTATTCAATTCTATGCTTATGTGTGTGTTTGTGTCTTCATGCTGTATTTTGTAGGAGGATACTCATGCCACAGAACCTATCATTCGAAAATTGGGTATGAGTACTGCCTTGTGGTACATTTTTTTTCAATTTTTTAAAGCCAAAAGTATTTACTTATTTGAGACTGAAGTGCAGAGCACTATTGAAACATTTCATTTTTAATTAGTGTAATGTAATTTTTATGCATTGCAGACTATGCCATGCCTGCAGAAACCATTATTGTGGGTGATCAAAAGGGAGAGTTTTTACATAAACGTGCTAATGAATTAAGAACTGTTGAGTTGCATAAAGACGAGAGCAGAGTTCTTGCAGGTCTAATCTTCGCAAGAGATAGACACAGACCCATTGGTAAGTGTCTGTGCTTTTAATATCATCTACACCATGAGACGTTTGTTGATTACTTTACCCAAGTGTTTCTCAACTCAAGTTGTTGACGTATATGAAGCAGAAGCTGGACGAGTTCAGTTTCACACTGCAATATCAAGAGGATTGTCACCGGTTGATTTGAGGTACAAGGTGGCTAATGCCATTAGTACTCTCCCTAAATGGCCTGCTACACTTATGACAGCAAAAAGAATTGGAGAAGCGGAGGTTCTTGATGGAGAACAAATTCTAGATGACATAGAAGCAAATCTGGTACTCTTCTGAAAACTTTTCTTTATCCATTCTCTAGACTTTTGTAACTAAACTGATATGATATTCAGTTAGGAAACCCGCTCTGGGAGGCTGATCCATACATTGGAGTGATAAAAAGAAGAAAATACTCAGTTGGTTTGGATCAGAAGCCAAAGATCATGGCCTCACTTGTGTTTCATCAAGTTACTGGGTAAGTTTCACAAGTTTTATTACACGAAGTGTTCTAAAAATTGGTTTAGTCGGCAAATCGGGTATGAACGAAATGATTTTTTGAAATCATATTTTTTTTAAAATCGGTTTAGACTCTTAACCACTGCCTAGTGATGTTTGAACATTGAATCTGTTCCTTTTGACCCATTTAAGTTTTTTTTTTTTTTTTAAATACGTTTTGGTTTATGCAGAGCCGATGAGCAGTATCTTACAGTCAATGGCGCTGGAATCAAAACGGGTGACCATTTCCAAGTTTACATCCCTGATCTCAAAGTGGCTGAAGCATCACTAACTGCTGTTTCTTCTCAGCTTAGAAACATCATGTCCAAACCAAACAAACACGAAGTTGTTGGAGGGTTTGTTTTCGCCGGTAGTGGACGTGGCGACTCCTTCTTTGGCCGTCCAAACGCGGACACCTCACCGTTCTTGGAGAACTTCCCGGAGCTACGTTTTGGTGGTGTATTCTGCGACGGTGAAATCGGAAGAAGCTTGTCCGTGGATGAGGGAGAGGAGAAGCAAGTAACTATCAGTCAGAGATGTCTTCACGTTGTTAGTTCTGTTTATCTTATTGTCTCTTATGCATGTTCTTAATCCTAACACATCTGTTTGTTTTATGTTTTGAAGAAAAACTTTTATTTCAAATTATATTAGGTAAAATTTTAATACAAACTATCAATCACATTTGTATATTTTACAAATCAGTGTTCTCTCATTGTTGGTGGTGGCGGTGGAGTAACATAACTAAATGGGGGAGTGTCAGGAGTCACGCCTGGAGGGAATGTTATTGTATATAGAGTCATACTTGTATATTGAGTCCGGTACAGTACATATTGAGTCATACCGAGATTGATTCCGGTTTAGTCCTGTATATAAACTCACCTCTCTGTACATTTTCTTAATTAATGAGAATGAGGTTTATTTACTAATATGGTATCAGAGCAACAGAATCTCATTCCCTAACAAACTCTTCCGCGATTCGATTTCACCGGCGTCTCATCGGCGCTTCACCGGCGTTTCATCGGCGCTTCATCGGCGTTTTCTTCGCCACCGTACTCTGATCTTTCCGTTTCTTGCAACACTCACCGTTCTCCCGTGCAATTTCAGCTCTCGATCTTCACAATCAGCTGCGATTGATATCAATGGGAAAGCGGAACTGCAAGTCACGCTATCGTCGTTCTTCTCCAGATCCTCCTGGATCTAGATCTGGATCTCCATTAACTCCCGGTGCTGGTTCACATGCGCCGCGCGATAGTCAAGGAGCTCCTTCTCGTGTCAGTCCGATGCGATCTTCACCTTCTTCGTCCTCAGATCGTTTTGAGGTATCGAACTCTCCCGATAACATTCATTCGCCTTATCATCTACTTAACTCCGATCATCCTGGCTTAGTACTAGCTGCGGAACAGTTAGATGGTAACAACTACGGTGTTTGGCTTATCGCTATGACGACTAGTCTTGAAGCTAAGAACAAGCTAGGTTTCGTTGATGGATCCATAGTCAAACCTCCTGAGGCTGATCCCTATTATAGAATCTGGTGTCGTTGCAATAGTATGATCAAATCTTGGCTTCTGAATAGCGTTACTAAGCAGCTCTACACTAGCATCTTGTATTTCAAGAATGCTTCTGATATCTGGACTGATCTCCATACGCGCTATCACAAGTCCAATCTTCCTCGTTTGTACAAGCTTCGTCATCAAATTCAGGCTTTTCGTCAAGGCAGTCTATCTCTATCTTCATATCACACAAGGACTCAGTCAATGTGGGAAGAGCTGTCTAACATTCAGACCACTAATCACACAGTTGAAGAGCTATTAGCTGAGCGTGAGACTAATCGCATAATAGACTTCTTGATGGGTTTGAATGACAACTATGAGAGCATCAGAAGCAGGATTCTCATGAAAAAGACTCTACCTTCTTTTTCAGAGATATATAATCTACTTGATCAAGAAGACAGTCAGAAGGAAGCTTGCATTCAGTTAGCTGCTGGTGCTAATACTGCTACAGCTTTTCAAGTCTCTCAGTCTCCTGCCTCGACACACGTCAACTCTGCAATCTCTAATCCGTCTACTGGTTACCAAAGGAAAGATCGTCCCTATTGCTCATTTTGTCACCGTCCTGGACATGTTGTTGACCGGTGCTACAAAAAGCATGGTTATCCTAACAGCATGAAACCATCTCCTAAGGTTGACAGCATTGAGAGGTTTTCTCCTGCGGTTTCAGCAAATATTGCAGTTAATGACAGTGTTCAGTTGGTTGAGACTACGTCCGAGGATCTATCACCACAGCAGATTCAGCAGCTGGTTTCCTTCCTAAGCACCAAGCTTCAGCCTCCTGCGTCTCATCCCATTCCAGAAGTTCACTCTGTCTCAGCTTCCATCCCTTCATCTTCTTCAACCACTTGTCCTATATCCGGTAATTTTCATCCCTCCATTCTTTGTTCTTTCACCGGATTAGATAGGCCTTATGTCTGTTCCACAAACCAAAACATTACAGCTCTTAACGCATGGGTCATTGACTCTGGCGCTACTAATCACATCTGTCACCAAAAATCCTCTTTCTTATCATTTAAATCCCTCCCTGATACTTCTGTTTCGCTTCCTAATGGAGTAATGGTTGACATTGTCGGAATAGGTTCCATAGAGTTGGGTAGTGATCTTCGTCTATCTGATGTCTTGTATATTCCCCAATTTAAGTTCAATCTCCTTAGTGTAAGCTGCCTCACCAAACGTCTTCACTGTCGGCTTTGGTTTGATGAATCTTCTTGTGGTATTCAGGATCCTACACGGGAATTAATGATTGGAATGGGTAGAGAAGTTGCAAACCTTTACTTCCTGGATATAGAGTCTTTATCTTCTCCAGGTATATCGTCTCCAATAATTGTTGCTTCTGTTTCTAGTTTAGATACGTGGCATAAACGTCTAGGGCACCCCTCTATGTCCAAGTTACAAGCTATGCAAAACATTTTAGATTTCCCTAAGCATAGTAAACCTGATATTCATTGTAAAGTTTGCCATTTATCAAAACAGAAACATCTTCCTTTTACATCTAAAACAATTTAAGTGGGAATCCTTTTGATCTTCTTCATATAGATACTTGGGGGCCTTTTTCAGTTCCAACTCATGATGGGTTTAGGTATTTTCTAACCATAGTCGATGACTGTTCTCGGGCAACTTGGGTTTACTTACTTAAGTCTAAGTCTGATGTGCTCACCGTGTTTCCTAACTTCATAGCTATGGTCGAGAATCAATTCAATAGGCGGGTTAAGGCAGTTAGGTCCGACAATGCACCTGAGCTCAAATTCACCTCCTTTTATAATTCCAAAGGGATTATTTCTTATCATTCATGTCCCGAAACCCCACAACAAAATTCTGTAGTGGAACGAAAACATCAGCACATCTTAAATGTTGCTCGATCTCTTCTTTTTCAATCTCACATTCCCCTCTCTTATTGGGGTGACTGCATTCTCACTGCAGTTCACCTCATTAACCGTCTTCCTGCCCCTATTCTTAATGACAAAAGTCCTTTTGAAAAACTCACTAATAAAATCCCTGATTACACTCAGCTTAAATCTTTTGGTTGCTTATGCTACATTTCGACTTCCCCTAAGAACAGACATAAGTTTGATCCCCGAGCTAAAGCATGTGTCCTCATCGGATATCCTGCTGGTGTCAAGGGTTATAAACTCCTTGACATCGCAAACAACTCTATTCACATCTCACGTCATGTTGTTTTTCATGAAGAGCTCTTTCCATTAGTAGGTTCTGATCTCTCTTCTGATTCTTCAAGTTTTTTCCCTGATCAGATTCCTAAGACTCCTGTAACATCACTTCCTGATGATGAGACTTCTTCTCATTCATCTTCTGTAGAGAATCTGCCCACTGCAGTTCCTACTGATGTCACTGAACCTTCTGTTCAAACATCTAACAGGAGATCTAAACAGCCTGCTTACCTAAAAGATTACTATTGTAATGCAATAGGATCTTCAACCCTTCATGAAATATCTCAATTCTTATCGTATGGCAAGGTTTCTCCATTATACTTATCTTTTTTAGTTGCCATCGATAAAATCAAAGAACCCAAAACCTATTCTGAGGCAAAGAAACTTCTGGTTTGGGATGATCCAATGGACGTTGAGATTGATGCTTTGGAAGGAACTGGCACGTGGGAAATCTGCACTCTTCCTCCGGACAAAACTCCTATTGGTTGCAAGTGGGTTTTCAAAGTAAAATTCAATGCTGATGGTACAGTTGAGCGGTATAAAGCACGTTTGGTTGCCAAGGGTTTTACTCAGCAGGAAGGAGTAGATTATCATGAAACCTTCTCCCCTGTGGTCAAGCTTACTACTGTAAAGCTTATTCTTGCCCTCTCAGCCATTCATAATTTCTCCTTGCACCAATTAGACATCTCTAACGCCTTCTTGAATGGGGATCTTGATGAGGAGATTTATATGCAATTACCTCCGGGATATGCATCACGAAAGGGGGACTCATTGCCTCCTAATGCTGTTTGTAAGCTTCACAAATCTCTCTATGGACTCAAACAAGCATCAAGGCAATGGTTCCTCAAGTTCTCAACTACTCTTACCTCTTTGGGTTTCATTCAAACCTACTCTGATCATACGTGCTTTCTCAAGCATGCATCCTCTTTGTTCCTATGTGTTATTGTATATGTGGATGACATTATTATCTGCAGCAACAATGACACGGCAGTTGATCAGCTCAAGACTCAGCTCAAGTCTTTTTTTAAGCTTCGTGATCTTGGTCTCATGAAATATTTCCTTGGTCTTGAGATTGCTCGATCTACTGAGGGTATTCATATATGTCAGCGTAAGTATGCTCTTGATCTTCTTGATGATACGGGCTTACTTGGCTGCAAGCCTTCTTCAATTCCTATGGACCCTGCTGTGAAACTTTCAACCGAAACAGGAGGTGATTTTGTTGATGCTGGTGCTTATCGTCGACTAATTGGTCGCCTTATGTATCTTCAAATCACCAGACCTGATATCACTTTCGCTGTCAACAAGCTCAGTCAATTCTCTTCTGCTCCTCGAAAAAGTCATCATCAGGCTCTGCTTAAAGTTTTGCATTATGTTAAAGGAACAATTGGCCAAGGGCTGTTCTATTCTTCTCACGCTGAAATGCAGATGCAGGCTTTTGCAGATTCGGATTGGGGTTCATGTCAAGATTCTCGTCGCTCAACATCTGGTTTCTGTATCTTCCTTGGTTCTTCATTGATCGCTTGGAAATCAAAGAAACAACAGGTTGTTGCGAAGAGCTCTGCTGAAGCTGAGTATCGCAGTCTCTCGGTTGTCTCGGATGATCTACTTTGGTTTACTAACTTCTTCAATGAGTTACGTTTGCCTCTGTTGAAGCCATCTCTATTATTCTGCGACAACACTGCTGCGATTCATATTGCTCACAATACCGTCTTTCACGAGCGTACTAAGAATGTGGAGATGGATTGTTATAGTGTGCGAGAACGCTTGGTGGCTGGTATCTACAAGCTTCTTCATGTTCGAACTGATCTACAATTGGCAGATCCTTTCACTAAGCCTCTTTATCCAGCACCTTTCCAGAGACTAATGGGCAAGATGGGTCTTCTTAATATCTTCGTCCCATCTTAAGGGGGACTGTTATTGTATATAGAGTCATACTTGTATATTGAGTCCGGTACAGTACATATTGAGTCATACCGAGATTGATTCCGGTTTAGTCCTGTATATAAACTCACCTCTCTGTACATTTTCTTAATTAATGAGAATGAGGTTTATTTACTAATAGGGAACTTAGTTTCTTCATTGGACGGTGGTGGTGGCGGAGGAGTAACATAACTAAATGGAGGAGTGTCTGGAGTCACGCCTGGAGGGAATTTAGTTTCTTCATTGGCCGGTGGTGGTGGCGGAGGAGTAACATAACTAAATGGAGGAGTGTCTGGAGTCACACCTGGAGGGAACTTATCTGGCACTTCTCTCGCATAACCTTCACAAACAACACACACAACCATATCAATAACGTAACAAAATAAATTACCAATAACTCAACTCATTAGAAAGATGATGTTTCAATGATTTCAATATGGTTTGAAAACAATGATGATTTATATATGTTTTCTTGAAAATGTATTAAAAAATATTATCATGCACGAGGTGTGTAAACTTCTGGTTATTAAGAGAAAGGGAAGGAGAGATAGATGCATACAAGATGCAACGACTGTGAGGGCGAGTAAGAAGACGAGCTTCATTTTTTTTTTTTTTTGTTTAGTTTACAAAGTGATTTAGATTGTAAGTGATGATAACAGAGCTGAGGTTCTCTTCTTTATACATACATATACTGGGGAGCGTTACCTTTGTTCTACGTTGAATACATAAAGATAATTAATTTTGATAAATTACTAATTTGTCAAGTTTTGTTTAGATGCTTAGTAAGCATTGCTTACCAATTAAACATTAATTACTGTATCTTTTTATTGCCTTTTCAAATCCGATTCATGCGGATTCTTCCGCCAACTACATTGTTATCATTTGAATAAATAAAATAAACATTTATTTTACCTCTTACTCTATTAATTTAGATTCATATTTTTTATCTACTATAGACAAGTTTTAGTAAGACCATTTGATTAATTACTTAATATGGCATAATGATTATTTTTAGTCAAACAAATCTGTTGAGAAAATATAGATTTAATTTTTATTTTTAACTATAAGAAAATCTGTTGAGAAAAAATCTAACCAAGTCTTATTAAAAGTTTTAAATATTTTTATAAAATAATGCAATAATTACTTTTATAATTAATAATGCAATATTATTATACATTAATATTATCTAAAATTTTATTATAAAACAAAAAATTAAAAATTGTTTGTTATTTTTATAAATTTCATAATATCTATTCTATTAATTTAGAGTCCTACTTTTTTATATAATATAGACAAGTCTTAGTATGACCATTTAATTAATTACTTAGGTCTATATTATTCAATCAACAATTGTTAGAAAATCATTTAGAGAAGCATTTACTAAATGCTAATGCTCTCCAAATGCTCTATGGCCAATGCTATCATATGAAGTTTTTAGAAGAGCATTTGCATTTATAATTTATAAAATTAAGGAAAATATGCCTTAATATGACATAATGATTATTTTTAGTCTAACAAATCTGTTGAGGAAATTTAGATTTAAATTTTATTTTTAATTATAATAAAATATGTTGAGAAAGAATCTAACCAAATCTTATTGAAAATTTAAATTTTTTTAAATAAAGTAATAAGTTCATAATAAAAATATAATTTTATTATACATTAATATTATTTAAAATTTTAATTATAAACAAAAAAATAAAAATTGTTTGCTATTTTTTATAAATTTCATTATATATTATATTAAAATAGAAGTGTTGTATGAATTAATTAAAACAAAACTATATAAAAGTGCTAAATTCCTATTTTATTTTTAAAGTGCTTTCATTTAAATAAATATGTGGATAGGAGGCTGAGGCTGATGATCCCTACATTGGAGTGATAAAAAGAAGATAATACTCGGTTGGTTTGGATCAGAAGCCAAAGATCATGGCCTCAGTTGTATTTCATCAAGTTACTGGGTAAATATTCACATGTTTCATTACATGAAGTGTTCTAAAAATCGGTTTAGTCCGCAAATTTTTTAAAATATAAAAAATTCAGTTTAGACGCCCGCCTAAAATTATTGAACAATGATCAGTTCCTTTCAACCCATTTAAGTTTATTTATTTGTATTGGTTTTGATCAGAGCCAATGAACAGTATCTAACAGTCAAAGGCGCTGGAATCAAAACGGGTGACCATTTCCAAGTTTACATCCCTGACCTCACAGTGGCTGAAGCATCACTGAGTGATGTATCTTCTCAGCTTAGAAACATCATGTCCAAACTGAATAAACAGGAAGTTATTGGAGGTTTTCTTTTCGCTGGTAGGTACGTAGTGACTCCCTTTTTGGTTGTCCTAACGCAGATAGCTCGCCGTTCTTGGAGAACTTCCCGAGTTACGTTTTGGTGGTGTATTCTGCCACGGTGAGATCGGAAGAAGCTTGTTAGTGGAGGAGGGTGAGGAGAAGGAAGAAAATAGCAGTGAAAGATGTCTTCACGTTGTTAGTTCTGTGTATCTTGTTGTCTCGTATGCATGCATGTTCTTAATCCAAACGCATTTGTTTCTTTTATGTTTTCAAGAGAACAAGACACATGAAATTTTTTATTTCAAATTATATAGGTAAAGTTTAAGACAAATTGTCAATCACATTTATATATTTGACGAATCAGTATTCTTGCATTGGTGGCGGTGGAGGAGTCTTATGGGGGGAACATGATTTCTTCTGTGGAGATCTCTCTTGCTTCATCCATCGGTAGTGGCGGTGTAGGAGTCTTATAACAGGGTGGGGGGAACATGATTTCTTCTGTGGACAGCTCTCTTGCTTCATCCATCGGTGGTGGCGGTGGAGGAGTCTTATAACAAGGTGGGGGGAACATGATTTCTTCCGTGGACAGCTCTCTTGCTTCATCCACCGGTGGTGGCGGCGGAGTAGTCTTATAACAAGGTGGGGGGAACATGATTTCTTCCGTGGACAGCTCTCTTGCTTCATCCAGAGGTGATGGAGGTGGAGTAGTCTTATAACAAGGTGGGGGGAACATGATTTCTTCCGTAGACAGCTCTCTTGCTTCATCCACTGGTGGTGGCGGTGGAGTAGTCTTATAACAAGGTGGAGGGAACATGATTTCTTCCGTGGACAGCTCTCTTGCTTCATCCAATGGTGATGGCAGTGGAGGAGTATTATAGCAAGGTGGGGGGATCATAATTTCTTCCGTGGACAGCTCTCTTGCTTCATCCATCGGTGGTGGTGGCGGAGGAGTCTTATAACAAGATTGGGGGAACTTATTCGGCATCTTTCTCGCACAACCTTCACAACCAACACACACAACAGTTTCAATAAAGAAACAAAATAAATTACCAATAACTCAACTCATCAGAAAATGATGTTTCATTATAGTTTGAAAATAATGATCATTTATATATGTTTTCTTGTAAATGTATAGAAAATAGTATCATGCACGAGGTATGTGTAAACTTTTGGTTATTAAAAAAAGGAAAGAGAGAGATGCATACAAGATGCAATGACTCCGAGAGCGACAGAGAAGATAAGCTTCATATTTTCTTTCTCGTTTACAAGTGATTTAGATTGTTAAGTGACGATGACAAAGGCTAAGGTTCTCTTCTTTTTATATAGATGTACATGGAGAGGGTTACGTGCATTGTTCTAAATTGAATAAAGATCATTAGTGTTTTAGTGAAATGCTAAGTTATTGAATAAAGATAATCAATGTTTGAGTGAATTGCTAATTTGCTACATTTTACTTAGATGCTTATCAATTCATTCACATTAATTATTGTTAACTTTTGAATAAATTTAATAAACATTTTTTTGGTAAAAAAATATAATAAACATTTATTATGCCTTTTTATTATTAAAAAGGAGCTCTGGCTAAAACAATTTCTTAGCAATAAAAAGGAGCTCTGGCTAAAACCCTTATCATCTATGACTATATATTTGTTTTTTTAATCTTTGGTTTAGTTTATATATACATTTAATTTTGTTCAAACTATATAGTATATACTTCCATTTTTAACATAATTTCAAATCAGCCTTTTATCTTACCTTTTAGCTTTATTTATTTTTAAATCATCAAACTTTACAAATCATGATGTAACTTTATTTTTAAAATTTAAAGATTACATCAAAATTATACTAATTTTTGCCAGTCATAATTAGTGTTTTCTTTTGTCAGCAGTTTTTTTTATTATCAAAAGTTACAAAAAACTATATATATATATATATATATATATGTTTTAAAACATCATATATATATATATTAAAAATTCCTACATCTTTATTATTTAGGCTGTAGAGTATGTAAAATGAAAAATCATCCATAATATTAAATCAGTTCAAAATTATAGGTAAAACTAATTACTATTTAGATATTAACTTTTATTATAAGTTTTAAAATCTATAGATAATTTTTTTGGAGTAATTTATAAACTATTATTTTTAAATAACATAAACTGTATTTACATATTATATTAAATAATAGTAAATTTTGATCATTTTTATTTTTATTATAATTAAATATTTTAATTAATTATGACTTGGTATGGTTTATAAATTTAAATTTGTTCAGATCATACAGTATAGTTGTATAAATTTCCATTTAATGTAATTTCAAATTCGACTTTATTTCAGAAACTTATAATATCTATATTATTAAAGTTAAAGTACACATTGAGATTGTTTGGCAATATGGATAGTAGTTAAAAAAATAGTAATGTTTGGAAACATGGATAGCAGTAAGTTAGAAAAAAAATAATGGGCTTATACTACTAAAAATATTGGAATTTCATTCCATTATATTAAAAAGTAATGTGTCTATGTTACTTGATATATATATTCAAATCAAAATAATAATTTAAAATTGATTTATATCAAAAATTCATTCAAATTTTGATTTTACTAGCATATTTTCCAATAACTATTATAAAAATGTTTTCAATATATATAAAAAAAATACATTACAAAGCCCAATTTCAAACACTAACTTAAATTATGGTTTTTATATTTCACATTAAATTTTAAAATATAATATATGTGATTATTTATATGAATGTACGTATAAAATATTATTAATTATAAGAAAACTTATTTGATGGTACATATAAAATAAGATTAATTATATGATAACACATATTTTGTAACCTATGATGACACATATAGAATATATATATATAATAGTGATTAGGGATGAGCGTTCGGGTTCGTTTTCGGGTCTTTTTGGGATTTCGTGTTCAGTTCAGATATTTGAGGATTTGGTTCGGATTTGGATAACCAATTTAAATAGGTTTGGTTTAAATATTTGGATAGAGAATTAATAATTATTTAAGTATTTTTGGAGTATTGAGTATTTTTTAAATATTTAAGATATTTACGTTTGATTATTTGTATATATTTTCAAGAATTTATGTGAACTTAAAAGTATCATATATATCATGGATATTTTTATATTTATTAAATCTAAAAATAATTAATATATATAAGTATATAAATCTATTTTGGATACCCAAAATACTTCGATTCGGATCGGATTAGGTTTCAGTTCTTCAAATACCAAAATTTTGAATAATTCAGATATTTAATCAATTCCGGTTCGAATTTAGTACTACTTATTCGGATTGAAATCGGTTTGATTATTCGAATTCGAGTTTTTTGCTCAATCCTAAATAGTGACATAAAAATCAAATAGCATCATATTTTCAAAAAAAATACATCCGCACGGGCGTGCGGGTAGTTCATATTAAGGCATCAAGAATTGTACGAACTCAGTCGCAGTATAAAACGTAAGTCCTTACAGGAAACTTGTTTACGTTGATATTAATTTTGATAGTTACGTTAACGAAGCATCTTTCGATCACATACACTTGTGTGTTTTTTCCCCCACACTTGTGTTCTAACTGGAAGAAAGATAACGATGAGCTTATTTTCAACGTGTCTCATGTGACGCAGCTTCATTTTTTTTTTAACTTGACTTACCTTCTGTTAGTCTTACTGATGAAAGCCTCCACACCGAGACTCTGTCTAACACGTAGATTTTTCTTAGATCACATTCTTCAGTTTTAATCTGTCTCGATTCCTATCTTTGTGTGTTACTGTCACCATAATCCCAATCAAAGTTAAAACTTATGAACGATAATTACTAAGAGATTTGAAATTATTGAGGATATTCATGGTCAAAAGATAGACATAAGTTCGTATTTCGCCAAAAAAAAAACAATTAAACATAAAACTTCTTATAGCTAGAGAATACTCTACTACAAATCTAAGGTTTCAATTGTGTGCTGAGAAGTTAGGAATGATGCTAGCACAGTTGTCCTTGAGAAGAGGTGGAAAGAATGGATTCAATGGAAACATATGGGGCCAACAATTTGCGTCTAAGGTTGAGAATGCCTTGCAACATGCGGCTTCAACATTTTCAAATTTTCCTGAGAAAATTGATTTAGAGATTTCAAGTACACATCCTTCAACACTGAAGAGAGACGACCAACATTTTATCAGATCAACAGGTGAACCAGGGGCAAAAAATCCAGGAATCGTCAGTGGCTTCTGGAGTTGAGCTTCACTTTGAGTGACAGAAATAGTAGCACAAAGGATTATGGCTATGATCATAGAGACAATAAATTTTCTTCCCATCTTTCTTTCTATAGTTAGATATTTTTCTTTTTGGTTTGTACTTTAGATGTTTAGATGGTTTTGAATATCGGAAGAAACCTAGAATTTATAGATCAGGAAGTAAGAATTTGTTTAATAAGTAGAAGTGTAACATATAAATAATAAATTTGGTTTCAAACTGTAACTCACGATCCAGGTTCAAATGTATTAAATATTCCCACATTAATTTGAGTTTTAACTGTAAGTCATCAAGTGTGTTCTTGTTGACTTTTGAAACGGGAGATGTGAAAGTTATGAAAAAATTGACCCACTTACATTCTATAACTTCAAATTTGGTTCGTTTATGATACCAACTTGAAAACCCTTATTCCGGTACATTGGTTTTAGCTCGATTCAGTTTTTGAAAGAAATATATTAATATGAGATATATTCATAAAACCCACATTTTGTGAAATATGTTTCCATTTTTGCTTATATATTTCATGGGAATCGAGTTGGTCAGCGACAACAACTTTCTCCTCAAGAAAAGTTACTCTTAAGTTCAACAATGCAATATCTTTTTATGTGATCAGTCACTAAAAACGACAACAGTTCTGTCTTGGTCTTTATGAGTCCTAAATTATGTGATCAGTCACTAAAACATTTATGTACGTTGAGCTTAAAATACTATACACAACCTCTTGGATTCATTTAATCAAATCCTTTCATTATATGCCTAAAAGGATACAACCAAAGACCACATGAGTCTGTCCGTATGACTGTATGACCTTTGATTATAGGATTCAGGCCGTGACAAGAGGGGTTATGTAAGAACAATTACACTAGTTTTTTTTTTAATACTCATCGACATTTACGTGACATGTTTACATGTACCAGAACATAGTTTACCTGGTGATTGATGTGTTAGTTTACATTCTGTTTTCTACGAAATCCAATTTAAAGAGACCAACACAACACTTTCTTGAATTATTATTAAGAATTTAGCTTTTATATTTATATAGTTAACCCACGTTTTGGTTCAAGAGACAAGTACATAGATATGTTAGCAAAAAAAAATGACAAGTAAATAGATACATAAATCGTTCAGTCTTCATATGTAATATTTTTTATATATTCGTGACCAAGAGAAAAAAATAGAGTTACTAATTTAGCACAATCTTCAATGGATTCTACGAAAACAATTATTTTATTTTATTTGACATTCATAAGACTTGGAACATGAATACAAAGTTTTCTAAAGCTAAACGATGTTCTACTTCACTCTAGAACAATGTGTGCACAATTGTCTTTGATAAGAGGTGGAAAGAACGGGTTCAATGGAAACATATGAGGCCAACAGTTAGCATCAATGGTTGAAAATGCTTTGCAACATGCGACTCCAACATTGCCAAATTTTCCGGAGAATACTGATCTGTAGAGCTCGAGTACGCACCCATTGACGTTAAATATAGATGACCAACATTTCTCTATGTTGATAGGAGACTGAGGTGGTTGTTCATGAGCTACTACAACTGGTGGAGTCATCAAACCTGCAACACTTAAGACTACAACTAGGACTAAGGAGGCAATAGCTCTTGATTTGCTTTCCATTTCTCTAATCAGTCTTATCTCTTTCTTTTTCTTTCTTCTTTTCACTTTGATGTTTGTGTGGTTTGGCTGTGTGAAGAAACTTCGTATTTATAGAATGAGAAATGGTTTATTAACGTACGTAACTGATTAGACACAACATGCAACGGAACTGATTTAAAGATTTCTCAAGTAACCCATGTTGAGTAACATATTTACGTAATTTTTGTTTGACAAACTTCATTTTCTGTCCAAGATATGGTAAAACGTTTCAAGTAGTTATTTCCATATTTCATTTGTTTGATAAAAAGTGTCATTTTGACATTTTTTTTATTGTTAGACAAAATATCACTTTAAAATTTTAATACGATTTTATGTCTATTTTAACACTGATATCAATTCTAAAAAAGCCATTGGTTAAACATATCTAACTATTAATAACATAACTGAACTTCAGTTATTTTCTTAATTTGTGTGAAAAAATTGAATATATTTCTTCACAATGTTCTTTGCCATGTCCAACCCAAATTACGAGAAAACCATTTAATTTCATTCATTTGTTTTGTTTATTTATGTTGCAAATCTTAGCTTGTCCATAGACAACAAAACAAGAAGTTCTCGCCATTATCAATCACTCAGGCAATATCCAGCCAACATCAGTTTACAAAGAAACAAAAAAAAAAATAGAGAGAAACATTTGAATGTTTTTGATGTTCTTCAGCTACTTATTGCAATCAATAGGGAAAGGCATAAGCACAAGAAACCCACAAAAGAAAGCTTCTAGAGAGACTTCTAAACAGCGATACCAAGGGACTTCTTGAACTTCTCTACCTCTAAGTAGACAGTGGAGTAAGGCAAGAACTCAGAGAAGTAATCTCCGCTCAAATGGTTGATGGCTACAGCGAGTTTCGAAATCTCCAAGGTTTCTTCGTTAGTTAACGTTCTTATAAACCTTGCTGGATTGCCTCCCCATAGCTCACCTGATGGGATCCTTCTTCCCGGTGGCACAACCGAACCAGCTTCCAGTATTGACCGGGTCTCGACCAATGAACCTTCCATTAGTATCGAGTGTTGCCCTATGATGCACTCTGGTTCGATGGTACATGATCTTAGAAGACTGTATGCACCCACGGTGACGTACCTGTCTATCAACGTCTCTGCTGGTAATCCTGAAAAATTACCGCAACCCCAAAATCAAATTATGAATCATAATTATCAAAAACCAGAACTTCAGAATAAAGGTAAAGACTTTATAGTGTATAACGGTGACACAGAACCAAAACATGCTCTACCCCTTGACAAGTAGACCTTTAGAGACCTAAAACATGATTGAATAGTGTGTGATGAAGTCCAAATACATTTCCACATTGCAGAGAGCCTAACCAAAACAGACTGGTCTGCTTTCACTTAGAGCAAAAAAAAAACAAAATAGACGGTAACCGTAGGATCAAAATATGAATCATCACCATGTCAAAAAGTCAGATCTTCAGGAAAAGACTATAGTGTAAAGGGTGATACACAACCACAACATGCTCTGGCCCTTGACAAGAAGTAGACCTATAGTGACAATAGATACTGCTAGTGTGTCCTCAAGTCCAAATACATTCCTACATAGCAGAGAGCCTAATAAAAAAAAACTAGTCCCTCTATAACACTGACCCATTGCCTCAAAACTTGGAGCAAACAGCCAAGCTCTTGACTTTAATCATCATATAATTCTATTCTAGTCAGAAAGCCAAATCCTTTGCATAATCCTCTCAAAAAGTCATAACCTTTACTTCAACATTGTCCCCAAATAACTACTAGGTATGCTACACAAGATGATCCATCATGTACCTACCGTGTGTTTAGCTACTCTATTCAACTCTCAATACTAAGCTCAAGCATATATAGTCAGTAAAGATTCTTCATTTCCTATCACATATACACACAAGATGATCCATCATGTATCTACCGTGTGTTTAGCTACTCTATTGAACTCTCGAACCTAAGCTCAAGCATATGTAGTCAGTAAAGATTCTTCATTTCCTATCACAAACACAGCCTCAAAGAAGCTAAACACAGAAACGAGACCCTTCAAGCAAAAGACAATGTGTAAGTAACTCAAAGAGAACAACAACCTGTTGGTGAAGACCACGCGGCGTGGACAACACACCGTTCCTGAACATTCGCGCAAAACCCCAAAGTGATCTTGTTGAGATCGCCTCGCAAAACGGCGCCGTTCCACACGGAAGAGCCGTCCCAGACCGTGACCTGACCGGCTAATACCACGTTGGGCGCCACGTAGGCGTCGACGGCTACCTTGGGAAGCCACTGTCCCAGAGGGATGATCTGCCTCTGTCCTCTGTAGTCCCATTTCGCACGATCCGGCGACGGTGATACAGTCAGTTTTGGCTTCGGCGCCTCCGTGTTCGTCGCGAGCGCCGCGGAAGTGGCGAAGAAGCGACGGATCGGGTTGGGAGTTAGAGCTCTTCGAGAGAATCGAGCTATTGAAGTCGCCATTGCTGTGGATTTTGGAATCAACGAGAGAGAGAGAGAGAGAGAGAGAGAGAGAGAGAGAGAGAGAGAGATTCAGGTGAAACTAAACGAGATATAAATTGGGCTTTGATGGGCCTGATTAGAGTAAGCCTAGTTACAAATATGATTTTACTGGCCCTAATTACTGTAAGCCCAATAAAAGAAACGGCGTCGTTTGTTTCAGATGAGGAAGTCTCTGGTTGGTTGCGTTGATCGTTATGAGTGACTAAACTAATTTGACAATTCAACGATGAGGAGCGAGGAAACTAATAAAAACTATGAACATTATATGAAACGGGTAAGTTTATTATTATACATATATGAGACTCTTCAAAACCATGAGGTTGAACATTATTCAGTCTCCTGATTGAAATGGTCTGATGCAAGGAAAAACAGCTATAAATTTCTGTCGTAGACGAAATCTCAAGGAATTGATAAAAAGAGTAAAGACAATCCCAACTACAAAATAAAAATTAAATGAAATCCAGAATGTAATCAACTCGTGCGTAATAATATGACCATAGATACACAAATGACCATAACACCCTTTCCGAAACGGGAAACAAATCACTGCTTCACGCGTCATTAGGTCGCAAATCTCGAGGATAGAATCGTAAATTACCAAAGATAAAAAGTTTCCCAAAATAAAAGGAGAAAGAAAGAGAAGACCCAAACTCGCAAAAAAGGCATCGGAATCAAAGAATCCGATTGCACGTTTTAACAGAACATTTCTTTCCCTTTCTCTCATCACTTTCCCGGGAAAGAATCTCTGTTCCGTCGTCAATCCTTCTCTCGAACAAACGAGAAAGAGAACTAATCTTAACCCCCAACTTCGTGAGCTTCACTTTTCCAACCCGTGATTTGTTGACCCGACCAATTCGGCTGGTAATAGCGTGTTGATTCCACGTGTTTGTTCTTTTCATTTGTTTGCTTTGATTAGTGTCGATCTCACAAGACGGTTAACATCTAACTAAATCGATTTTCATAAGATCGTTGACGATTCTTAAAAGGTTTGGTTTCTTCTATATTCTCCACCACTGTAGAAAATGGCTAACCAAGACCGGTCATCGAGACGGAGCTTAACCGTCACGACTTCGTCATTGCACGGGAAGAACAAATCCATGGACATCAGCGAACGAGGCCTCGACACTGGCCGGAGATCTCTTAATATTTCACGTTCCACTTTGTAAGTCTCTTCCTTCAGTCTCAATCTTATATATAAACCGTAGTAATCAAGAAGCCTTTAGCTCCTCAGGGCCGGTCCGGAGCGTAGACAAGTGAAACATTGGTCTATAGCCCGAACATAACCAGAGGTCAGGCCGGCCCTGAGATTTTGGGGGCCGTGGCCGTGTCTATGTAAGATTGGGGCTTATTTGTATGTAATTTTTTTCAAAAACTTTGGAAGTCTGTTGCGAATATTTCATCTAGCATAACTCAGGACCGGTCTTGCCAGAAGTCATTAGCTCAATTGGAAAGGACCCTGACCATTGTGTCAGAGGTTTCCAGTTCCGTAGGAAGAAACTAATATTTGGTTTCGGACCTCGGGGATTAGGGGTTCGGTAACCTCCTGGTAATTCAAAAAAAAAAATTGCATACATGAAAGTCCATCCAAATTTGTTAAAAAAAATTATCTTTTACTAAATTGCATACAGTCTCTAAAATCTCAGAATTGGCCCGTCTCCTTAGGATTCTTTAGTTTATGTGTTGGCGTTGTAATGTTGATTTATCAGGCATGATTTGGGTTCCTTTGGTAACAAGTAAAGTAAACTAGTCCTAGTTGTTGTTGTTGTTTCTTTTCATTGAAGCTAATGTGATCATTTTGATATGGCTGCAGGGGTTTAACAGGAGGGGAGAGAACTGTCAAACGTTTAAGGCTATCGAAAGCTCTTACAGTACCTGCAACTACAACTATTTACGAAGCCTGTAAAAGAATGGCGTCTCGCAAAGTTGACGCCTTGTTGTTGACTGACTCTAACGAAATGCTCTGTGGGATTCTCACTGACAAGGTAAAGGTTTGAAAACACTACTATACTTGTTGATCCTATGCATCGTTTTTTATTGGGGGTTTTTTTCTTTCAGGACATAGCTACAAGAGTGATCTCACAGGAGATTAATGTCGAGGAAACACCTGTTTCCAAGGTTATGACTAGGAACCCAATGTTTGTTCTTTCGGAAACACTTGCTGTTGAGGCTCTTCAAAAGATGGTCTTAGGTTTGTAGCTGTTTGCCTTTTGAAGTTAAGATGTTTCCTGGCGTTATAGATTCTTGATTTTGCTTAACCGTACAGGTAAATTCAGACATCTGCCTGTTGTTGAAAACGGCGAAGTCATTGCTTTGTTAGATATAGCAAAGTGTCTGTACGATGCGATTGCTCGTATGGAGAGGGCAGCTGAGAAAGGTAAAGCAATAGCTGCTGCCGTTGAAGGTGTTGAAAGAAGTTGGGGAACAAACACTTCAGGTGGGCGAAGGAACTGAACCTTTACTACTCACATCTCATTTTCTCTTTAGATGTTGATTTTTTTTTTTTTTTTTTCATGTAGTTCCTAACAACTTCATTGAGACGCTACGAGACCGGATGTTTAGACCTTCTTTGTCAACGCTTATACCAGATGATTCAAAGTAGGTAATCTCTTCCTTTTTTTTCTAATTAGATTTCTTATTACAACGTTCTTGAGTGTGTTTAAGTTTTGACAATGGTGTGCTTGTTCAGGGTTTTGAAAGTCTCACCAGACGATACAGTGTTGACTGTAGCAAAGAAGATGGTTGAGTTTCAGTTAAGCTGTGCAGTTGTGATGGTCGAGGACAAGCTTCGAGGGATTTTTACGTGAGTTCTCCCACCTTCCCTTCAGATACTAACTAGATTATGAAGTGACTGAACTCTCTTGTCTTTCCTTTGTTTCTCATTTTATATAGTTCTAAGGATATACTGATGCGAGTTGTGGCTGAGAATCTTCCTCCATCTGAGACTACAGTGGAACAGGTAGGATTAAGATATTTAGTCTCCTTTTTCAAGCTTATCTATTATTCAAGTTTCGAGGTTAATCGTTTGTTCTTATTGGTGAATGCATAGGTTATGACTGAGAATCCAGAATCTACGTCAGTTGACACACCAATCGTTGAAGCTCTGCACATCATGCACGAGGGGAAGTTCTTACACCTTCCTGTTACAGAAAAAGGTAAAGTTTCTGTTACATTTTGGATCACAAGTCTTATGAAGACACTTACAAATATGTTTTCATGATTGCAGAAGGAGATGTAGTTGCAGTTGTTGATGTAATTCATGTAACTCACGCTGCTGTCGCCACAGTAAGTCTTATTTCTTAAAACTTCTCAGGGTTCTCTTGTTTCTAGAGACGTCTTTTTAATAGTGTGTTTTGATGTGTGATCAGGCTGGAACTACTGCGGGAATAGGTAATGAGGAGACGAACACGATGATGCAGAAGTTTTGGGATTCGGCAATGGAGTTATCTCCTAATGAGGAAGATGAGGACACGAGAAGGTCATTTACACTCACTCGCTTTAACCGCTAAAAGTGTTTTTATTTCGAATTGAGCTGACTTTTGTTGGGAACAATTGGTTTCAGTGAGAGCTCCTTGAAAGTTGCTTCTGAAGCTGAGACAGGGAGATCACTCCCTTTGGCAAATACATTTTCTTTCAAGATCGAAGACAAGAACCACAGAATGCACAGATTCATTAGTGGTAAGCAAGCAAGCAAGCAAGTAAACAGTTTTGCTATTGTGTGAATACTCACATGGATTGGTTCTTAAATTGCAGACACTCGTAGTTTGACAGAAGTAGTAACCGCTATCCTTCAGAGAGTAGGGAGTGATATCGATCCAGACAACTTACCTCAAATTTTGGTATGTATATAAACTTATTCCAGAAGACAATGATGCAATTCTGTTTTTGTCTCCGTTGAAGTGTTATGATGATGGTTATAATCTGCAGTATGAAGACGAAGACCATGATAAAGTGTTGTTGGCTTCAGATAGTGATCTTCAAGCAGCCATAGACCATGCCAAATCAATTGGCTGGAAGGTAAAGTAGTTACAAATGAAGATATTAAAAAATGAGACCCTTGTGAGTTTTTTTGCAATCTGAATTGATTGGGTCATTATATAAATTGCAGAGTCTGAGATTATATTTGGATGATTCAAAAGGAGGTAAAGGAAGAAGAAGAGCAAAAGTATCAGGAGAATCAATGGAGTTTGTACATACAGACGCTTGGGCTGCTGCTTACAGTGGAGTTGCAGCTGGTGCAGCATTAGTAGCTGGTCTTGGTTTTATGGCTTATCTCAAGAGAGCCGGACAGTGACTTCTCAATATAGGACAATCAAAGTCCTCTTACAGATCGATACAAACAAAAAAGTGTGATGCAATACAGTATAGACAGAGGTTATGAAGATTTTGTCTGGAATATTTATATACAAATTCATGTTTGAGATTTTTTTCTGAGCTTTCATTTTTTTGATAGAGCACTATCTCATCAAATGAGGAACTGAAGAACAAAAGCTTAGAATCTTTTGTCTAAACTGATCACACAATTGCAAGAAAAAAAAACACTCAAATAGAAAAAGGGCTTTGCCATGTTGAGACATCAGCTATAAGTTCTCCAAACTTGTTGATAAGTTCTTTGACATGAACATTCTTGTTTGTAATCTCCTGCATTCACGAACGTTGAACACTTTAAACCACACTAGATGACTGAAACTATTAACCATATTTTCATGGTTCTGAAGCAAGTACTAGAACACTTGTAAAGCTGCAAATTGTGAATCATATCTTCTTGTCCTACTCAATCTTTGAAATGTTATCAGTTTTATAAATAATCTACTGAATCCTATATTTTTGAAATCGGAAATCTAAAATTGAGCTGGAACCAAATGAACCAAAACTCAATGAATACAAAAATTTCTAAAATACAAGTTATATATTTTAAAATATTAGTTGTATTAAATTTATAGACAACCAGATATATGTTTATGTTGCTGGACAAAAAAAGAAGATAACCAGATATTTAAAAACTGTTTATAAATCGAATTGTTTGAAAAATCGAATTATCCAAATATTTATCTAAAATATTAAAATTATCTGAAATATATTATATGATATTTTATGTTAATAGCATGAATTATCTGATATTTAAACTGAAAAACTTGAATTATCTGAAGTGGTTTACTTAAATTGTCCAAAAAATAGCTGGACCAATTTTTTTTTGGATATTTACCACACAAACCAGCAAAACATACTAATCAGATCTCTCTCGTTAAAGAAGCAAAAGGGAGATTCTAGTTCTAAAAAGAGGTAACAACCGCACTCCACTTATGCTTAAACTTCTCCTCTGTTAAAGAGTATTGTTCATTCGCTCCTATTAGCTACAAAAATGGTTAGTTCATCTAAAACTTTCTCTTAATCCTAGGTCTGCAAATAAGGCTCTGGACGACAGCAGCTCAGCTAAAAGACCTGCTAATGTATCTAGACAAGGTTAGATCATCACTATCTGATTCCAGTTTTGAAGAATTCACAGCTCACTTTATTATTATGTTTTATTTTTTTCCTCACAGAAGGGTCAAGCAGTGGTACAGGAGAAAAAGACTTTCAGTCTTTGATTGTGGAGAAGCTCCGTGCCCTTCTCAAGGAGAAAGGCCTTCCAACAAAAGGAAGAAAGGCAAGTCAAAAAACATTTTTCACTATATAATATCTTAAAGAATATAGTTTTCCACTATATGATGTTGCTTCCGGTATGTTTAGCTTCTCTCTTGTTTCGCTGATCGGTTGAGAAACTTGACTGGTCTCTCGCAGGATGAGCTCATTGCGCGTCTGAAGGATGCCAACTGAAGATTGAGCAAACGCTCTTGTTAATGAATATATATATATATATATATCTTCAGAGGTTTTCTGTTAGGCAAAAAAAGTGATGAAAATTATTGTTGTTCTCTGGTTTTGGCTTTGAGACTGTAGTGGTATAAACCAAATGTGTAATGGTTGATAGTTTAATTCCCATAAAATAATTAATACTACATTACATATATAAGTATTGTATGAATTTTGTATGTAATTTGGACTACGAACATAATATAATATCGAGCAAAGGAGAATAAGGCAAAACAAGATTTGACCCGCAACTGAGAAGTATATAATTTCTCCAAAAAAATTTAAGAATAACGTCTACTTCTAGCATCATCATAAGCAAAAGGTTTGATTAGTTTAAAAAATCGTGTAACTCAAAAGCTATGAATATCTTTAGACGGTGAAAATGACAAAATGAAATTGTGAGATCGAAGTATACAGAGATAACACGTTCAATATTCTTATAATGGCACTTCTTTTTGGTATTTGTCCTTCATAAAGACAAATAATAGTCTGTCAAATCAAAGGAAGAAGAGAGTGATCTTGAGCGATACATCTGATCAATTTTTTTAATAAGTGGAGACTTGTCGTAATGGTTATGAAATTATTGGATCCAATCCTCTAGCTGGCGCCGTTTTTATGTCACTATGTGAGCAGGTGGCTCACATCAATCTCCCATATTTTGCATATGAGTTAATTATTAATGTAGTTTTTTTTCATATTTCATATACAAATTTACCAATAGTTTTGATGCATCGCTCTTTTTAACCTATGCATGCACTTGTGACTCGATCTTATTATATAATACAAAAGTTCTTTGTATTTTCATGCCATATACTTTAAAATATTAATTGTGTCAAAGAACATATATATATTCCTATTCAATAAAATGTTTCAATTTTGATCTGCCAAAACAAAAAAAAAGTTTCAGCTTTAATTTGGAAAAAAAAATACTATGTTTTGCTGCTTTTTCTTGCTTTATGGTTAGAGTTAATTTCTATCATTACGAATTATGTTCATGAAATAATAGTAAATATTGTGTTTTAAATGAATAATAAAATACGTATATCAAAACCTTAAGATGAATTTTAGATGAA
Organism: Brassica napus; assembly: GCF_020379485.1. Lineage (NCBI taxonomy): Eukaryota > Viridiplantae > Streptophyta > Magnoliopsida > Brassicales > Brassicaceae > Brassica > Brassica napus. The sequence continues at coordinate 28,667,804 of NC_063435.1, read as the reverse complement.
AGAGAGTGTTGACGAAAAACAGTGAAGGAGAGAGTAAGATTTTATTAACACGCGGATGATTTTGGGAAACACGAGCTTGAAAAGAAGTCAGTGGAACTAGTCTAGTTCTGACTTTTTCTTGATGAGGTAAAACTCAACTTTCAACACGAGAACCACGTGCACAATAATGATGCTAATCAGTTCGATAACTAGTAGTCGGTAGTCATACAAAAAGTGTATATTTATTGTTTTTCTTCTGAGTTCAATAATATCTTGCAATTATTCGCTTTTTAATATTTCGGCTGAGGAATTTCATCTATGTGCTTGATCTTATCCGACACATCCATGTTTATATTGGCGTATACTCGAACAGTGAAACCTACAATCTTGTCCAAATTATTTCGTTGTACGTAAATGTAAAATCCAAATTTAAGAACTATTAGTTAAAGAGATAATTCGAAAACTTATCAAGATTGTGTTCAATTCTGGATCCGAATTTAAAAGAACCTCTTCTCATTAAACAAACTACACACTGCACAGACCAGTTCCACTATGTACTAAACAAATGTTTCTTGCATAGAATATAGCTATATATTTGATATTTCCTTCATTCAACAAATCTACAGGATCTCCTAAGAATCAAAGTTCACTATTTGACAAAGCTGACAGATCATTCATTTATATCATCACGTACTGGACTTAATTAATGATTACTAGGGGGTTTGAATTAAACTAGCTTATGAAGCTAACGAGATTCTAAAAGAATAGTATCTATAGTGCTAATCCAGTGTGGCGAATTGATTTTATATCATTATTCATTTTATAATTACAGGTTGCTTGTAAATACGTGCAACCAATAACCTTACCACCGAAAATAAATTATTCTATTGGCATCAAATATATACTAGACTATAACTTGAGATTTGAGAGACACTGCTAAGAGCATCTCTAATATAAAATTTCATTTTTTTCTCCAAAATTAAGTAAAAGTAAATACTGAATAAAAATACTACAATTCTATTCTATTTTTCAGAATGATGAACAAACAAAAAATGGATTACTCCATTTATGAAGCAAACTTCATTATGAAATAAGATATTGAATTGAGTTAGAACATTTATTACTCAAAATTCATTTTTACTCAATTTTAAAAGAAAAAATAGAGTGAGAATGAAAAAGTCCTAAGTGTTTCACAGAATCAAAAACCACTAAATTCAACGATGTAACATATATTTATCATTTTTTCATTAAGTTATAAATTTAGAAAGCTGAAAAAACAAATTAAACGTTTTGTAGTTTCAGTGTCTGAGGCGTGTCTACTTTTTCTGATGAAAATTCGGCTGGAGATTTGGCCACCAGTGCTAATGGTACTGGCTTGTCCTTGTCCTTCACATCTATGTATTATTTATTTCTTTTTGGGTCAATGAGTGATTGTATTGCTGCGTCGACGTCTAATATAAATGTGGTTCAATATTTTCTTTATCAGCTTAATTATGCGTTTGACAACAAAATAAACGACCATGCACATTTTCCAGTTTTGTTGTATTCTTTTGGAAGTGGCATATATAAGATAAAGAAAATCAGCGTAAAAATGGTAAAGAAAAATAATCTAGCGGGTTCTACTTCTGCTTATTATACAACTTGTTTATGTCGATCGATACGAGGGTTAGGGACGGATCCACTTTGTGAGGCGTTGTGTACTTGCACTCAATCAATTTTTTTAAAGATATACTAATTCACTGTTGTAAAGCATATTTTATCAGCTCAATTAGTAACTTTTGCATCATGAATCACGTGTTTGTGTCAGTTCAAGTGCATATATCTTGCACCATGTCTTTTTTCTATTGTTGTCGATATTTAATGATTTATTCTGTTGGATATGTGATTAGTTATATGATTTGTTTCCTTTATTTCGTTTTCTCTTTTTATGTAAGTGATTTGATAAATATTTGATGAAAAAACGTTTTTATATGTCAATTTATTTATATGATTAGTTAATAGTTTATTATTTATTCTGAGTTATTTTATTCTGTCTCAGTAAAATGTGTTCGTAAGGATTGATCAGACTATACCAGATAAACCTAATTTAAAAGGTCACAAATATATGTATGGCTAAAACAGATCTAAATCTATAAAGACAGAATATAAAAATGTAATAATCATTTTTATTATGTCGTTTTCTGGACTAATATGGTCGGAGCCACAACTTGTATGATTAATCCTTACCATATATATATAGTTCCTATACATATCAGGAACACACATCAAAAAAAAAAACATAATACAAATTACCAGAAGAAGAAACAAAGAACTCCAAATATGGAAATTCTCACCGCAGTTCTCGTCCTATTTCTAATATTAGGGTTTATACTAATCTGCTCCTTTTCAACAAAAGCCCTAAGACCACAAACCGAGTCCTCCACAAGGCTAAAGTCGTATCCACTCATTGGCTCGATCCTCTCCTTCAAAAAGAATCGCCACCGTCTCCTCCAATGGTACACCGACCTCCTCCGCCTCTCTCCATCTCAAACCATCACCGTAGAACTGCTCCTCAACCGCCGAACCATTGTCACGGCCAACCCCGAAAACGTTGAGCATATTCTCAAAACAAACTTTTGTAACTTCCCTAAAGGAAAACCTTTCACCGACCTCCTCGGAGACCTACTTGGTGGTGGAATCTTTAACTCTGACGGTGAGTTATGGAGCTCCCAGCGAAAACTCGCGAGCCACGAGTTTACAATGCGTTCCCTAAGGGAGTTCACTTTCGAGATCCTCCGTGAAGAAGTCGAGACCCGCCTTGTTCCCGTGCTTTCCTCCGCTGCCGCGGAGTGCGACGGAGGAAGGACGGTGGACTTTCAGGAGATCTTGAAACGTTTTGCTTTCGACGTAGTTTGCAAAGTTTCATTAGGTTGGGATCCGGATTGTCTTGATTTGACCCGACCCGTTCCGGTTCTTGTCGAGGCTTTTGATGTAGCGGCGGCGATCAGCGCTCGCCGTGCGACGGAGCCGGTTTACGCCGTGTGGAAGCTGAAGCGTTTGTTGAACGTAGGGAGCGAAAGGAAGCTCAGAGAAGCGATCAAGACCGTACACATGTCCGTCTCCGAGATCATCAGGGCCAAGAAGAAAAGTCTCAAAATTAATGGTAACGTATCTGACAAGCTAGACCTCTTGTCTAGGTTTCTCGCGGCCGGACATGACGAGGAATCAGTGAGAGATTCAGTGATCAGCTTTATCATGGCGGGAAGGGATACTACCTCGGCGGCGATGACGTGGCTTTTCTGGCTGTTGAGTGAGAACCCTACCATGGAGAAGAAGATTCTTGAAGAAGTAACAAACAAGGGACCGATAGGGTTAGGAGTTGAGGATTTGAGAGAAATGAGTTACATGAAAGCTTGTCTCTGCGAAGCAATGAGACTATATCCACCAGTGGCTTGGGACTCAAAGCATGCAGCAAACGACGACGTTTTACCGGACGGGACACACGTGAAAAAAGGAGATAAAGTTACTTATTTCCCTTACGGTATGGGAAGGATGGAGAACGTGTGGGGTCAAGATTGGGACGAGTTTAAACCGAACCGGTGGTTTGAGGAAGAACTAAATTACGGTACAAAACCGGTGTTGAAAAGTGTGAGCTCGTTCAAGTTTCCAGTATTCCAAGCCGGACCAAGGGTTTGTATAGGCAAAGAAATGGCGTTTATGCAGATGAAATACGTGGTTGGTTCGGTTTTGAGTCGGTTTGAGATCATAACGGTTTGCAAAAACCGGCCGGTATTTGTTCCTCTTCTAACGGCTCATATGGCTGGTGGGCTAAAGGTGAAGATCAAGAGGAGAGAAAGCATTAGTGATGTCCCGATTTAATTAATCAAGTCATCATGTCCTTATAGAATATACGACGAATATGTAAAATGTGTGGTTTATACATTAAATCAAATTAATATATGTGTGTGTGATTCACAGTTTTACACAGCTCTTGCTTGTGAATAGATTTGTTTATAAATCAACATTGTCGTCTTATCAAAGTGGATATATACTTTATATTAATCAGTTATACATAAACAATTTGTGGGTGTATTTTTTCTATCATCTAGATTTTTATAGAAATTGAAATGTATAATTTGTTAAAGTATATATATGAATGAATTATAATAAGAAGATATTTTAAATTGATAAGACTCCAGCAAATAGTAGGACATAATGGGGCAGATTACAGCAACGATTGGTTCATACAGCGAAGAGATGGAACTGAAGCACATCACAATATTGTCCTTTGTCCAATAAAACACGTACACACAAATCTCAATACTGTCATCTTTAGGCTACATTCAAATCCATGTTATTAAATTATTGGCTTCAATGGTCATCTTTTTTCTGCAAGTGACAAGTGGGAGAAATAAACTAATTTGATAGCAAATGCTCTTTTCAGAGTTCGTAATTTTGAAATTTTATTTTCTCTGTTGTTATTTCTGTTTGAATTTCTTAAGTTATTTCAGCTTTAGTTTTCCAAGTAATTGTATTTGAGTTCTTGATTTGTCTTTCCCTTGTAGATAAGAATTATATTTAATAGTTCCATTTTATAAACAGTGAATGCGATATTGCAACAGACGAGATATGAAACGATTTGGATTGGTTAGCCAAAAGAAGATAGAAATTAATTGGATTGAAAATTAGATACATAACAATGTAGGTCCTATACAAGTTTTGTTAAAATAATCAAGGTACACAAGTCTTTGTTTGTCCGAAATTAATTTATTTAAATGTGCTAAGTGACAACTGTAAATGTGATTTTTCAATTTTAGGTTCAAAAGATGAAATACTTTTGAAAGCAACAAAAAGATTTTAGTAAACTATTATAAAAATAGGGTATTGTATAAAGAGTAGTGGCGTGGGAAGATAAATGATAAAGTGAAAACATTCTTATTTTTTCGGAATCTAATTTATAGAGAGAGAAAAGAGAGAAAAGAGAGATCTTGTTTGGGGTTCGGCGCGCGGCCGGCGCGTGAGCGTCTGTGCCGGCGCCGGAGCCTCTGTTTGTCCTTCGTAGTGTTCTCCCTTCGCTCTTCTTCGCCAACCTGTCAACGACTGCCTTGTCCGAGCTCTGGATTCGACCTCACCGCTTACGGTGGTTTCGGTCTTGGAGTAACGACGCTCTCGTCGGGAGGGTCCTGGTGGAGGAAATTCCTATTAAGCATTTGAGCAAAGACTTCCATGGCAAGGACAAATAGATAAGGCGAGAGAGGATCCCCTTGCCTTAACCCTCGAGCGCCTTTGAAATAACCACCAAGCTCACCATTTACCGCGACCGAGAACCTCGTGGTAGTGATACATTGTGCGATGAGGCTGACAAAGGATTCAGGGAAACCCAAGACACGAAGGATGAGTAGGATGAAGCTCCAATTTAATGAATCAAAAGCTTTCTTTAGGTCGACTTTGAGCAAGGATCGCTTGGTGATGTTCTTCCAGTTATACCCATTCACCAACTCCGTAGCCATAAGAACATTCTCGACTAGTAGCCTTCCTGGGATAAACGCTGACTGAGTGTTGGAGATCACCGCAGGGAGCACTTTCTTCAGTCTGTTTGCAAGCAGTTTTGAGATGACTTTGTAAGTGGTATTGCAGCAAGAGATGGGCCGGAAGTCGGAGATCAAAACTGCATTCTGCTTCTTCGGGATGAGGGTAATAATAGTAGAGTTCCATTGCTGCAAGAGCCTTCCTGAGACAAAGAATTCCTGAACCGCCTTGATCATATCGTCTCCAACAGTCTA